>NC_056699.1:16702788-17010288 GCF_018831695.1 Puntigrus tetrazona
GGGGGAGTTTTCATTTGGATGCTTAGAGACGTTCAGAATACACAGGACACGATAAAATTATATTTTGGTTAATTGCTTTTAATTATTCATTTATTCATACTTTTGAAAGACAGGTATAATTAAACATGCAATCATATAGCCTATTTCTTTTTGTCTTTGTCATTGCATTTACACTGCAATAAATTAGAACGATGATTTAAGAATAAAAATGGAATACAGAAATATGAAAAAAAGAATGATATGAATAAATATGAAAACTAAAAGTCAGAAATTGGTCCAAATATCTGTCCCACAACCAAAAAATAAACAACACACCCATTTAACAAGCATTTAATTATTCAAATCTTCAACGTTGACTATCATCTTATTATCTATTGAAACCCACAATGATATTTCAAATATTAAACTCAACATACAGTAATGTGAAAAGGTTAGGACAGTTTTCACGTTTTGAAGTAAAGTCTCAGATAATCGCATGAAAGATCACACCGTGTCATTATTTCATTAACGAAAACAAAGCCAAGATGGAAAACCCATGTGTGACAAAGTTAGGACACCCTACGATTCATCTGCCTGTAGATCTACTTTTTAGTAGCAATAACCTAATCATTTACTGTATGACTTTATCGGTCTCACATCATTCTGGAAGCCTTTTGGCCCACTCTTGATCCAGTTTTATTGAGGTTTGTGGGCATACGCACCTCTTGGCACATGATATCAGTTGAGCTCTGGACTATGTCTGGGCTATCACAGAACCTTGATTATTTTCTTTAAGCCGCTCTGTTGTAGATTTTCCGCCCAGTCTTGGCAGAGCTTTGGGATAAAGAGTGACTGTGAGGTGCCCAGGTCGTGTGGCTGCAAAACATCAAAACAGGGTGTTTGTGCTGCTGTGCATTATGGGTAAACATCTCTACTCATCTGTTCATCTGCCGTTGTTATAGAAGACTAATGGTTGATGCAACTTTGCAAACCTAAACCATGCTGCCATGCTTTTTTAGATAGATGAAGACTTCCAAACATGCCATACTTGTCTCGCATTTTTCTAACTGTACTGTCATGAATTTTGTCATTCAACACGTTAACTGAGGCCTGTGGAGCCTGCGGTGAAGTCCTTTGATTGTATTCCATTATTTTTGAGTGTCGCATAGTCTGATGCTGGAGGTGGATTTTTTTGGGATGTCCACTCCTGGGAGGATTGGTGTTGAGCAAGCGATTAATGCTAAATTTCTCCAAATCAGTTTCCACGAGGAAACAATGCCTTCTACATTTTGGATGTCCTGAGGTTTAGCACATTTTCACTTAACTTTTTACCTATTTTTTCAGTAAAAGTTACTGTTGGTATTGTAGTGAGTTCCTCCACGTGTCCTGATGCAGTCTAACAGATACATCAATGAATGAGTGACGAGAGTAGAGTAGAGTAGAAAAGAGTCAATAACCTTCTGTGTGGGACAATAATTGATTCTTCACAAAAAATTGCATGATTCTATGGACCTCATGCTAAGAGGCATATGACCTGGACGACATACTCAGAAAAGCACATGTAGAAAAGTCGGCCGGCAGACGTCACTCTCTGATCCCCAATGCATTTTTCATATATTGTATGTATGTATGTCATCTGTGTGATTATTGAATTAGTTTTTGTGTGGGAGCATCTTCTTATATTCATGTGAGAGGAGAAAGGGCCAAAAAAATGTAAAAAGGCCAGAGGGAGGTAGTACAGTGCCGAAAGAAACCCGAACACAGAACTATTATTTCAACATTTGTCAAAGGTTAGTCACAAGGCTGAGCAACTGGAGAATATTTGAAACTGAGGGAAAACAAATGTGTTTAATATATATTTAAGAAGTGCACAAGAAATTTTATGGGTTGATATTGCAAACAATTCTTTTGAGTTGAGTCTATGTGGTCTATGCTTTTGTCGATCTTCTTAAAAACGATCATTCGCCCCTCATATGGAAATTTAGTCGAAACCTCAAAGCTCCACAGAAAAGACAGAAAGTCATTCAGGTTTGGAATGACGTGGGGGTGAGGAAGTGATGGTGAACTATCCCTTTAAGTCCTTGAGGGCCTGATGCAAAGCTAAAGTCGCCAAACCATAACTAATGTTTTAAGGCTTGCAGTGTAGTTTCACGTGAGTGCTTGAAGAGCAGTGATAATTTGAGCAGTTTGGTTACGGCTGATGTATAGATTTCAGTGTTTTATGAGCATGATGAAATGCTGGCAATGTATGGGATCAGGAGGTTTAATTCCATCACTCTGACATCTTCATGAAGCGTAACCCTATCTGTCGTCTGTCTGTAGAACGCAGAGACAGAAACAATACAATCAGTCACTGGTTTTCTGTTCTCTGGCTGCACTTTACCTGTAGACTGAAAAGGTAAGACTATAACATAGACTAAATACACAAACAGTTCACCCAAGTTATATACTCAAAAGTATATAGCCTGTATGATACCTCAACATCATCGTTGAGACATTGCGCACACGTGCATTTTGTGTTAGCCGGGGCAAGCAGGCGTTCACTCGCGCAGGCAAAATCCAGTTAATTCGAACAAAGAGTTAAATCACGGGGGTTGTTAACATGTGACAGTGTCAGTCTCGCATTTTGACCTTTCAAAATGGTGAGAAATGCTTGAAGGAGGAACTTCATTTGACAGCAAGCAGGGGTTGGTTGAACGTCATACGCTCTCCCTCCTCCTTATTAAATGTGCAGCATTCAGTCTTTATTCAGTCAAAAATAGCCTGCACTGGAATGCCGGTGGTATAACGTTTTAAGAAGAAAAAAAAACAATACCCGCTCTCATTCCAGTTTTAACCAGAGAGCCAATTTCTTCGGTGCTAGATGGCAGAAGAGGTTTTGATAGAACCTAATGGGAAAAGTAGAGGGGTAAGTAGGTCTCATTTATTATTTGAATATCAGGATTTAATAATACTAATAATATGTATTTAATCAATTTTGGACACAACGACTTTTGAGAAGGAGAAAATATTTTTTTACATTAAATAAACTTATCACACTATATCTTGTTATGCATATTTAAAATTTAGGTTTACAGGGGAAATATGGAACTCTTTTTTTTTTTCAAAATGTCTTTATTTTGTTTTCGCAATTGTCTTTAAATCTGCAATTTAATCTCTTTAATTTTTTTTGCTATTAATATATAGCTTATATCCAAACTTAAAACTGTGCGTGTGTAAGCATGGCCCCATCCATTCTGCATGTAGAATGGCTCATAAACCTGTGTTTTTTCACACTTCTGTGCAGAAAGCACAGCCGGGCAGCAATATATACATTTCTATAAATAAATGTATGATCCTTAGATGTTGGAAGGCGGCTGTCCAAAGTCCAAATTTTCATTTAGCATTTCGATTCTTCAATCTTTACGGTCGTGACATGTTTATAAATGCAAAGCATTTTTTGCAAGTGGCTGTCATTGAGAACGAATACTGTAAACACCTTTTATATGACAGTGCAAAGGCAGCTATTTGTGTGCCTGGCCTAAAAAGTTTCCACATTATTGTGAAATTTCTTTATATGAAGTAAATAAATGAGGCTTTTACTTTTTTTTTTTCACTGCATCTTGTGAACATCTTGTGCCTGTTGCAGAGAAAGCTCTTTTTCTGTGCCCTGTGTGCTCTTTCTGTGGTCCCACCCATAACATTTTATGAAATTCAAGCTCACATCCTAAGCTTTTATTTAAATTTTCCTGTTATATAATATCTGTGTGCATTATTAATTCATTGCATAACGAGTTAATATAAACAAGTTCGGATGGTTTGTGAAAAAAAAAATAATGTATTACTGTTTGTTATCATTTTTGCTCTTTTTTCACATCACTTATTCACAAGTGAGTTTTCCACTTCTTCTTCTTAACCTGAGAGTTTATATTATTTCGCTGCGTTCTGTTTGGCAGGTGATGGCAGTGATTTCGTACGTGTGCAGGGTAATTATTGTAACTCAGTTTGCCTGGGCAGTGAAACGCTCATGCCAGATCTAGTCATGGTTCACTTGCACGCTAATGCAGTCACATGCTGAATGGATCCGTGCCAGAGTCTAATACTTTAGGCTCAGTTTACGGTTTATAAACAATATGACGTTTGTGCAATCAAGTGTGATTGTGCGTGTCGATTTCGGTGCATTGAATCAAATCTACTCATCCTGTCTGTAACTACATCTCATAAATGTTAGAATCCCGCGCAAACAGTTCGATTTGGTGTAGGTGCATATTTCCAACATGTTAGTGCATTAGCTTTTAGCTCAACAGCGTTGCCCAATAAGTGCACAGAGGTACATATTTTTTTATGAGACCTGGTTGGTCTATATAGCGGCACTGCTAGGGTTTTTAGGCCCTTTGCACCGATCATGATGTCTCTGTTCCAATATAATCAGCAGCGTTAAATACGCAAAGCTGCTTATTAACCTGATTTATGATTAATGAAAAGTCTATTCATATCCAAATAATTTTAAGCCAAAGCAGATTCCTTATAAAATCAGCTTTATGTTATAATATAAATAACGTAACGTGCTTTATCGAAGTGCCAGACATCTTATGAAAAGTTGAAATGTTATAATAAACGGCTACCTGACTTGGTCGTCTATGACTTATGTCTCTCCAGCATCTTACCTCATCCCTGTTGGCGGTAGCGTTCCTGTCTTCCTTCGGGAGCTCTTTGCTGTATGGTTATAACCTGGCCGTTGTTAATTCTCCCGCAGAGGTGAGTGACACCACAAACGCGGCTGATTCAATCCAGAACTCGTTAAAAAGAATCGATTCTCATATCGCTGCTTGACGCGTAATGTCTATTTGTTTTTCACACAGTACATAAAGAACTTTTTTAACCAAACCATTGTCAGTCGGAATGGGTCAGGAGTGGATAAAGAGACTCTTACGCTTTTTTATTCAGTCACTGTGTCCATATTTGCCATCGGAGGTCTGGTGGGCTCTCTCACAGTGGGAATGCAGGTTACCAGATTTGGGAGGTACAGTACGCAGCTTATGCGCGTTTGCCCTCTATTAAACCTAATGGGAATAGTTTCTGAAACGCTGACTCATTGTATCGGCTGACCAAAGTTCAATAGCTGCTTGAATGCATCTTTCTCGTTTGTAGGAGAGGGACACTGGTACACAGCACAGTTCTGGTGTTCATCGCTGGAGTGCTGATGGGCTTCAGCCGATTATGTGGATCTCCAGAGATGATCATCATTGGACGCTTCATTATAGGGATACACTCAGGTTAGGTTTAATATGGAAGGCCTCAAATGCCAAAAATGACTTACAGCGTAATTTCCTAAGCGATTTCACGAATGGGGTTATAGTACGGCAAATAAAAACAAAAGCTCACGATATAGATATGCAAAAATGGATTTTAGCGTGCATGTGGTACATGATGTGTAAGATTAGGGTTGTGGGATAGATGCGCATCAAACGTACGTGAAAACCGCTTATCATACGCTCGCCTGTCATATGCATGCAAAACACATTTTCAATTTTAGTAAATATCTACACAGAAATATGTATGCTGCTGTACCGATACTGTGCTTCTGCAGGGATTTCTCTCAGCGTGGTGCCCATGTATCTGGGAGAAATTGCTCCAAAGAATCTCCGGGGCTTCTTAGGACTCGTGCCCAGCTTCTTCATCTGCATAGGAGTGTTTATCGCTCAGATTCTGGGACTTCACGAGATCTTGGGCAAGGTGACGCTCTTCTGATTTTACCAACAAGATTGTGTTTCTCTGTCGTGATTATCACAGATTGATATGTTTGTAACTTTTGTTGTCCTTATCGTTTGCTTGTTCCACACAGGAAGAGCACTGGCCTCTGTTCCTCTCTCTGGTTGTGGTGCCTACATTTATACAGCTCATGCTGTTGCCGTGGTTCCCAGAGAGTCCCAGATATCTGTTGATGGAAAAGAGGAACATTCACGCCACTATCACAGGTGAAGACTTATATTCAAAAGAACGAGTCACCCACGAATAACAATTTTGTTAACCATCATGCTCTTCCGAATCCATATCACAGTCTTGAGTGGAATCGTCAAGATTATCAGGAAAAAGCAACGTTTTGCTCCACACAGAGCGACTGCGTAACTTCACAAGACTTAAATAAATTGCACGGACTATTATATTGCTATGGTGCTTTTGTTTTTTGAAAGACTTCTATCATTCATTGTAATTGTGACCACTGCATTCTCTGGTGTAAACCCTAGTAAAATGTAATATGTTTAAAATACATTTATTACGTGCTATTTCACAAGTCTAATTTAAATCTATTAACATATATTAACTCACAAGACTTACTGATATGGACATTTTATAAACTCCAGTTTATCTTTAGTTGGATTTCAGCATTACTTCTGCACAATGAAAGTGCATTAAGTATAAAATTAGCTTTAAGCATACCAGTTTTGCAGGATATTTTTATGAAGTACCTCAATTTGTATTGCACTTCTAATATACTTAACATGAACTAAATGTATTTCAAATACGTTTAGGGTATTTATTTTTCACTAGGGAAGTTTGAATTTTTTTTGCTATTGTACAACTTAAAATCTTCAATGAAAAAAAAAACAAATCTGAACATTCGCTGCATTAAGGTTGATTGAATAGTGTTGGAGGAATTAGCGCACAGACCAGCAGACTCTCATAAGCTGTTATTGTTCACTCCGTGATCTCAGGCTTCAGAAGCCGAAACTACAAAGGCCCGTCGGTCACACAGCAGCTACCAGGAGAACTCGCTGACTGCAGCAAAGCATGTGAGACAGGATTAGAGGAGAGCAGCAAAAATAGGAAATCATTTCCATACAGAATCATTGCATATTTTTGCCATTTAAATGCAAACGCTAGATGAATGAGATAATGAATTAAAGATTGACATATATTAGATAACCAGCATCAAAGTATGCTTATCTTATATAGCCAGAGGAGAAATTGCATATTACATAATAAAAGGATTTACTTAAGTGCAAACAAATCTTTTTGCATTTATATAATATGCAGTTAGCTTGAGCTGTGTTTTGTAAAGTGGGACTTGCATGTATGTTATTTGTGTCAGAATTACTTTTATTGTCTATTTAAAAAAATGGTTCAAAGCGCCCTGCTAAATGTCTTGACAAGCATCTATGGCATTTCTATTTAAACTTGTATGCACATTTAATTACACATTTTCCCACCAAAAAACGACTGTAAATGTAATATTGAATATCGCTATGTTTAAAACGCTATTTCAGGTGACGCTTTAGTATGTTAGTCAAAGCAGGAACTACTTTAAATTCAAAGATTGTTAAGAAGGGGAACTTTATACAGTTGTAGGGGGAACGGAATATGAAGCTTTTTTGATTCTCTGGTGTTAACTGAAATAATCTGATAAAAGTCTGTAACGATGTTGGGATTCTGATTGCTCTTTGCAGCGCTCAAGTGGTACCGTCCCAAAAGTAATATCCAAGCAGAGGTGGAGGAGATGCAGGAAGAGCAGCGCTCTTTGTCTTCGGTTGAGACGGTCTCAGTAATGCAGCTCCTCAGGGATCCGTCCGTTCGCTGGCAGCTCGTTACGGTCCTCGTGGTCAATGCTGGGATGCAGCTGTCTGGAATTGATGCGGTGTGTGTGTGTGTGTGTGTGTTTAGTTACGATGATCGTTAAATGGCTGTGACGTTATTTGGTTTTAACTAAATGGTTTTAATCTCCAGATTTGGTTCTACACCAATGCCATCTTTGAGAATGCGGGTATTGTTGCTCATCAGATTCAGTACACGACCGTGGGCACTGGAGCCATAGAGGTGATCGCTGGACTCATAGGGGTGAGATCATAATGACTGCTACCGAAGGCATACCTTAAATACTGGGGAAAAAAAAGTTTCATTGACTGTTTCCTGCAATTGTGATTGTTGTGTGGCTTTTTAGTCTATACCGAGTCTATGCTGAGTAAAAATGCTCTACAGCGGCTAATATTAATGTTTCCTAAGTAAGACTGTGAGTAATTCAAAATCTTTTAATTCTCTGGCTGTTGTCCAGTGCTTTACTATTGAGCGTGTGGGTAGGAGGCCTCTGATGATCGGTGGCTTCAGCTTTATGGGTGTGTGCTGCGCTGGGATCACTTTCTCCCTGCTATTACAGGTAAATATGAAAAACTATATTACTATAATTATATCTTAAAGGTACGACATTTTTGGAACGGTAAGATTTCAAATGTTTTTGAAGATCTCTCTTCTGCTCACCCATCCTGCATTCGCTTGATACAAAATACAGTAAAGTCAGTAATAATGCGATATATTTTCACTGTTTAAAATAACCGAATATATGAAATATATTGTTGAACTGAATACGAATAATAACTGATATATATATATTATTTTTGAATATATATAAAAATTATTTGGAAATCCTTCTGTTTTATATTTGATCATATTTACGTTAAATCATTTTTAATAATTATTTAAATAATTATTTTAAATGGTAAATTATTTCACTATATTGCTGCCTTTGCTCTATTTTGGATCAAATAAATGCAGGCTTGGTGAGCAGAAGAGAATTATTTCAAAAACCTAAAAATGTTGCCGTTCAGAAAGGTTTGACTGGTTTTATTCTAGACTAAAACGGTCCTGTATATCCACCTTTTTCCTGACGTAAAAATGAGCTGCGGGGCTTGCTAATTTTATGGGTCTAGCTTCCGGGTTTCGTCCACATCCAGCTATTTTCAGCTGCTCAAAACAGTTTATTTAGCTGCCAGATATTGAAAATCGGAGCGTCTTGTGATATTTTTAAGTATTATCTTAATTACGAACACACTAATGCAAACTGTGTTTCCATGGATACAAGACACATGTTTTATTTAGATATTAAGCATATTGACGTCTGGTTGTTTTGTCTGTGCTAGGCTCACGTCCCCTTCATGCGGTATGTCAGTGTGGCCTGTGTGGTAGGAATCATCGCAGGATTCTGCATCGGGCCTGGTGAGGAATTTATCTCACTCATTTTCATGCCTTCCTCCGTATCGGACTCTTAAAAGCTGCCGTTTATATTTGTAACGCTCTAAATAGGTCACATTTATCAAAATGATGTTAACAGAATTACTTACGAAGTGACGAAGCCAAGGTATGCCGCCAGAAAGCATTTTATTCGAAAGACTAGTACCACCCTTTACGATACATAACTTCATCTGTCCGCAATCATATAGCGGTGCAGTGTTTATAAATGAGTTCAAATCCATCATCGTCATTAATGTGACTTTATGTTTGTTCCTGCACAGCTGGCGTCCCATTTCTCATGACAGGAGAGCTCTTTAAACAATCCCATCGACCTTCTGCCTACATCGTAGGAGGATCTCTCAACTGGATATCAAACTTCACTGTGGGATTTGTCTTTCCGTTCCTTCAGGTAACGTTGTTTTGGGTCAGTTCAGTAAAGATAGAAAGTAGACATATATAAAATGCCCCAAAAATGACAAAAACATAATTTCATGAAACAATAATTACAAAACACATATAAACATACAGATTAGTTATACAATATATATATATAAAAATCATCATACTGTAGATATCATTATTAACATACATTTTTAAGGGGATTTTAGGTTTGTTATAAGCTTGCATCTTCATCTACAGAAAATGATCACCCTATGGATATAATATATGATAATATCACTCTTGATATAGGGCCGTATATGTCATATGTTACATTTGCGCTTGCATTTAGCTACTTTGCCTACTAATGCGTACTATTGACATTACGTTCACATTAAACCGGATAATGTGAGATTTTGGTTGAATTTCTAGATGTCAGCTGGCGCGTTCTGTTATCTGGTGTTCTGCGGTGTCTGTGTGGGGGTGGCAGCCTACGTTTTCTTCATCATCCCTGAAACAAAGAACAAGACCTTCGTGGAGATCAGTCAGATGTTCGCTAAAAGAAATGCTTGCGATGTTGAAAACACGCCGCTGGCGATCACTGACCAGCTCAGCCTCAAAAAAATGAACGGGTATGGTGCGCTTGTGCCTGGAGATGTGGACAGACTGGACAGGACAGAGAAATAGCGGCTGGAGAAAGAAGGCAGTGCTGTTCGTACGCTGTGTTCTGGTGCTATAACCCGCTCTTCTGTGCACTGCGAAGATGTGAAGTTTTTACGAATTAGTCTATCTTGTGTCATTAAATCAAATACAAAAGAAAGTAGCCCATATGACAAGTATAGAGGTTTTATTTGCAAGTCTTCTGAAGCCAAGAGATGGTCTGTGTAGTGAACAGACTGAATAGAGCATATGCGCTGGTTGGGAATCAACAACTTGCTCGAATAGTAAGCGATCGTCACAAGTGTTCAATAGATGCCATATTTGTTTCAGAACTCTCCTGCTTATTTTATGTCATTAACTGGATTTTTTTTAAAGAAAGCATTCATATGTCCTCACACAAAGCTTTCGTGTGGCTAAGAATATAGAGCACATGTCACGGACTACAGTACAGTTCAGAAATGTGGGGTTGGTAAGATATTGTTATGTTCTTGAAAGAGGTCTCTTCTGCTTACCAAGGCTGCATTCATTTGACCAAAAATACACACACACACACAATATCATTTTTTTTCCCCATTTGAACCTATTGTATGGCAGATTTTTCAGCTGCATTACGCCAGTCTTAAGTGTCACATGATCTTTCAGTATTTTTATTACTTTTATCGGCAGCGTTGCTTGATCATTCTTTAATGATTAGAATGTAAGAGCATTTATTTGAAATAGATTTTTTTGCAACACGGTAATTGCCTTTACTGTTACTTTTGATCAATTCTTTGCATCCTTGCTGAATTAATTTCTCACTCACTTCAAATATTTAAACAGCAGTGTACTTTTATCATAAGTTGCATTCAGGTTGCATTGCAAGTGAACTGTCCCTGTTCTGCGAATCGCTTTAAATGAGAATCCATCAGCTCAATGACAAATAACCAAAGATCCTGTCAAGTGGATTTATATTCCTCCTACCTGTTGAAACCTGTGTCCTGTCATATATGACATGGCTAAAAGTATTAATGTTGTTGTCCATGACGATGTTGTTGAAGTTTAGTCCCATCAGTAGTTTTATTTGCAGCCTTATGAAATATATTTTAATGGATTGTATTTTCCTTAAGTCGTATTGTTTATACAGTTCTCTCTCTTATTTACGTAAGGGAGTATGTTGTTGGCTACGTTAGTAGTTTTATTCCAAAATTATTAAATCTAAATTATTAAATAAACTAAATAATGGTAACCAAACTATGACAAAGCGAATCAAATATCTGTATCTTGTAAGGTATTGTTTAACAACGACAATATGTTGATTTTATTTAGTATAAATACTCTTTAAAAACTTTTTTGCCATGCCATGTGACCCGTTTTATTCATATGTAGTATGTGTGTTGATTAAAAACCATTCAGACTGACACGTTTAGGAAGAAACAGCAGAGGGCGCAGCAGGACATACATATGACCACAATTTTCTAAAACATTTTCTCTGATATAGAGCAGGAGTCTTCAATGTGATGATCCCATGTCTAAAAAAAATAAAGGCAGCAGTCCTGTATATTTTAATGTATTTAATGAATTGATGCTGTCTGAGAAAAGGTGCCATGCTCTAAATACGGTACATGTTGTCTGTAGAATTAAATAATTAGCTCATATTATTTGCATTTAATTTTAACTAAAGCCAATTAAAATTACAGTAACACTTTATGCATATTACTAGAAAATTAGTCATTTATTAGTGCTAATTAAGCACATATCAATGCCTTATTCTGCATCCCTAACCCTCCCAAAACCTAAATTTTACCTGAATAACCATTAATAAGCAGCAAATTAAGAATTTATTGAAGGAAAAGACATAGTGTTACCTTAAGTGTTCAAAATTATTACCTTAAAAATATCTGAAATATTACACCCTATAGGGAAAAGGAGTTTAACAATGTACTGTTATAATATTAAATTTAACAGAAATGAGGACATCATTTTTTATTATCTCGTGTAGAATATATGTATGACCCTGAAGCTAAACGTATACATCAGCAGTTTAAAAACAGTTTTTAGGGCAAAAACAAAATCCAAGCGATTTTATTTCATTTGAGACCTCAGGTGTCAGCAGTCGGTCTGAGATCAGTTTGATGGACTGTCACCCCTCTCAGCTCCTCCAGAGACATGCAAGCGCACACTGTCACTGACAGCCCTTATCACCCTGACACGCACGCCGTGGAGAGTACCAGCACATACCAGTCAGGTGCTTTCAACACTCGGAAAACCTGCCACGGAATTCCAGCTCTGTCTTATCTCTCCTGTATGGCACAGCATGTTTTTCATACCTGCCTAAGCTTCCTGTGACTCCAGACGTTTCATCCACAGGAAACCCTGGAGAGCCAAGTCTTATTTTTCATACAGTTAGGTATTTTTGCTGGGAAAAAAAAAAAAAATCTGATTACTGCACACAGAATGATATGTTCTGTTATTGTGCTTAGATTATGATTGCGCTGTTTCTCTTCTCAAATCAAATGATTATCAGTATTATTATAATGCAACGATTTATGCTATAATTAATACACATTTAAAGAAAGAAATGTTCGTATCAATATAATTCCATAATTATTAAGAATATTATTAGGCAATCTTTTTGTGTGTGTGTGTGTGTGTGTGTGTGTGTGTGTGTGTGTGTGCATGCAAGCATTCTTAGGTGATTAAAACTGGTGTGTGTACAGATAATGGAGATGATGGACGGCTGAAGAGGGACAGAAATGTTTCTGGAATGTGCCGGTCTCATGTTCTAATGTGTCCCTCATTCCAAACTATCGAGAGACGAACCAGCACATACAAAAAAGATTTGATTGTATATTTACATGTAAATGGTACAGCGATAAACTGGAGGCTGCAGGATTACGAACTTTAGAATCACTTAAATTCTAAGCGATTCTTGGATTTAAAGTAAATGTGTGAGTGATTTGAAATAGTTTGGAAAGAAACAGAATTCTAATTAAAACATTAAAAAAATTTTTTTGTTTTTTTTGCTTGCTTGCAGTTAAAATGTCTCCAGGTTTGAAGGTTTGTTGGCCTTAAAGTTAAAAAATGACATTTAAACAAATGGAGTGGATGGAACCCCTAAGGTTGCTTAAAAAAAATCGAAATCAAAGCAATTGTTCAATGGACGAGATTTATGTATCAGCTGGGATCATGTGGATAGCTGTCATGTTCGTTTTGCGTGGTTTTTGCGGTGTCAGGAAATACAGATGGACTCGCAGATGGGTAATTTTACTAGAAATGTCATTTTTGTTCGTACCAAGAATGAAAGTAACTTACATTACGGAAATAGAAAAATGGAATTTCAACTATACCTAGGAAAAATAATATATAAGGAAATAATATATAAGGAAAAAAATCCAACAAAAAATGTAAATTCACTCTCGGTAAACACTATATAGTAACTACAATCTTTTTAGTTGAAATACATTATATGAATGAATTTGTGCTCGAGCTTTAGGAGATTCACAATGTTTCATAAGGCCTTGCAGGTGTGGTCCGTTTGAGATGAAGAATTTCAAAGATGGAGTGAAGATGGGGTCAGAGGAACATGGTTCTGTAGGGTTTGCGATCCTCTAACGATCTTGTGGTTGTCCCCCACCCAGATGGGGGTCACAGCGCGAGACGGGGTCACATTTAACCCTCTTGCCACACACACACACACACACACACACACACTCATGTACAGTTTCACCTCTGTGACAGACAGATGATTAGTTCTCCAGGCTGGCTGTGGGAGAGAGGAGTCCTGTTTCCATGATGCAATAGCTGACTTTTACAGTGACTTTTACAATTGTAGAGAGACTGGTGCACCATGGGATATCTGGAGGACTGGGGATGCCAGCAAACTAATGTCATACCAAATACCAACCAAAACCACCAGGTAAGGTTTATCGTGTCAGATTTCACCCTACAAACATTTCTGTCTGTCTTTAACAAGAGCGGCTGTATAAAAGGCTGAACGATAAAGAATGTTTTCTTTATCTATAAAAGCATATGCAAGACTATGAATGAATCATGACATTCCAAGTATTACTAATGCTGGACTATCAAGGAGTACTTTAGAGTTGGTTTTTAAATATTTAGTTTCCATGGATACCCAAATGTGATGTGAGCCTTTATATTCTAAACCATTTATATATAAATGTAATTGTTCTAAATAGCAGTGCTTGCAAAATATTATGTGGAAATCATTCACTGTCTGTTGAGTTGATCTATTTTCTACACACCATTAAGAGAAAATACTCTGGGGGTCCACCTAATTAATATAAAAAAAAATTACAATGTATTATTGTTATAATGGCAGTTATAATGCATATATGATCTAAACCATTTATATATAAATATATATTGTTGTGTGTAGCAGTGCTATGCCAAAATAATCTGCTAATACCAAGTTCTATAAAATTCTACCAATGGGGAACTCTACTGAGAGAGAGAAAAAACTCACTATAAATCTCGTAGGACTCTGATAAAACATGGCTGCCCATCAAATTTCAGTGGCTCATAAAGTCAAAACTAAAGGACTTAGTTACTGTTACTTAAATGGACACATGTATATATTGAATGTGCACCAACTCTTGTGAAAATTGGTCAAAAGGTGGTGCTATTTTTGCTGCTAATTCTACAAACCTGCTGATATATAATTTTGCCTTACCCGTGTCTTTGACCTCCTCCTATTTACGTCATTTGTCAGATCTTCATCAAACTCTGCACATCAGCTCTCGACAATGCTGGCAAAATGATATCAAAAGGATGTTGAACGTCAGACCGTTCAGAACACAGGTTCTTAACTCTGGCTCTCTGAGTCTAGGCCCAATCCTGATCAAACTCATCTACCTTTAGCTTTCTTGTGATTCTGGAGATCTTGTTTAGCCTGTTCAGGTGTGCTTGATCACGTTTTGAACTAAATTCTACAGGAAAGTGAACACAGACCAGAGAGGAGAACAGGTTTAGCAGATGAATGTTTACTTTACGTAGTATCTCGGGTGGATAACAGTAAATATTAAGCTTCAGCGATTTCAAATGAGAGATGCAGCGTGTAATACTAATGATGAAGAAACCTTCTTCATCTCAAGGACAGGAAAACCTTTTTCTGTCCGTTTTCGTCATGATAAATAAATGCTTTAAACCAGTTATTGTGCAGAGGCAATATAGTTTTATAAAATTACCAAGAAATTTGTGAAATACAATATTGGAAGTTATTATAACTTTTAAATATCCAAGACATGACTGAATATATTGTTGTCTGGGAAAAAAAAAATGAAAATTGTCTCTGTACTTAATCACTTAATGTTATGGTAAGAATGCAACCTCACTTTGAACCAACTGCACCTGGAGAATAATTTGTACAGATATGATAATATAATATTAATGTTATAATTATATAATTAAAATCCTTTCTACGTACTAAAAAGGATAGCATGCAAGCATAACACAACAATCAGCCTCTGCTTGTTGAGCTCTGACATCTTATAAAGCAAATGTAAATGCATTTAAAAGGCCACGTGATCTCCAGATCATATTATGAAGTCAGTTTCGTCTGCTTATGACGGCAGTGTGTTGCTGAAACCTGCTTCTTCAGATCCTGACTGTCAGTCAAGTTTCGAGATGGACTTTGCTTTAAAAATCACATGGTAAGAAACATTTCAATTTGATCGTTTTTAATATTCATCTACCTAAATTGTACTGTTTTACAGTTATGATTAGTGACGTTATAATGCATTTTTATAACTTTTGTTTTAAAGGAGCAAATGAAGGATTTGGGGACAGTGAGGTTCAGGCAGCGAGGGTGAGGTTAAGGTTGAAGAGACAGAGGCTGCAGCAGGCTAAACCTCAGCATGGTAAAATAATTAGGCCTGGCTTTGATGGGGACTAAACAAACATTACCGCTCTCAACACTGCCCTTTTTTCCCCTCTCCTCCTCTCCGCGATGAGTTCCCTCTGAAACGCTGGCCAGCCGACTCCCTTTCTGCTTTCTCGCTTTGTTTTGCATGCAAGTACACACACTCTCTCTCACACACACACACACACTTCTCCCTCTCTTGCTCTTTTGCACTGTAGAATCTCTGGAGATGTGTTGCAACTTTTTCTGGAGAAGCAGGTGAGTCAAAACGCATATTTTGCAGCTTTTCTGATCTGCGTTTCAAATTTGGAATCGGCACGTGAGATAAAAAAAAAGTCTACACTGGACTGCCAGCAAAATAAAATCTTGACATTTTAAAACGAACAGGGGGTTATAAACCTTTATCATTTCTGATTCCTTGACATCCGAGCGGCTGAAATCGGTCTAATGAGTCGCCTCGCATGCTCAAGCTCAGGGTTTTCTGAAGATTACATAAAGTCTTTTAGTCTTCAGTTGACTTCAGTAGTCATTCAGGGTGTTTCTGGTCCACTGTAACACAAGTCTACAGAGATCAGTAGAGCTCTGATTCAAATTTCCTATCAGTCACCATATGTCTCTCACCACTAGGAGTATTCTGACCCAAAAAAAGAGAGAGGCATTTTAAAGTCCAAGTATTAGGGTCAAAAGCAAACCATTTCATCTTTGGCTTTTCCATCTTTTTTTTGAGATGAAAGATGATATAGCAGGTAGTGACAGGGTAGCAGTGACCCTCTCCAGAGCGAATTCCGTTGTGGGAGGTAACACCCCCATCTAGTTTTTAGAAAGATTTCGGCCTCTCTCTCTCCCCCTGACTTTGGATGGACAACAGTTTAGAGAATCTAAACATACATTTATATTCAGACCATATATATATATATATATATATATATATATATATATATATATATATATATATATATATATATATATATATATACCTTCCCAAGGTTTTAAGCAAATGGGATTTCCACCACCATACCCAAAATAAAGAAAGCTCTTTCTGGAGGGGTTTTCAAAAGCTTGGAAACATAATCGCAGTAGAGAGTCCGATCGATGATGCACCTGGGACAAAAATGTTTAGGATTTAAAAAATCATTTCTATCTCATCTTTCAGAGGCCTAAAGCTGTTTTAGGTACGGAGGGAGAGAGAGCGAAAAAGGTTGGAAAAGCAGAGATGGGAGGAGATGAAGAGCAAAAAGTTAAAGGGAGAGGACAAGTGAAATAAGACAGAGAGGGATAGAAAAGGGGGGACGTGAAGAGAGAAATGGAGAGGAGAAGGCTGGAGAAAGAGGGAACGAGCGGGAACGAGGCAGAAAAGGAGAGTCCCTGAGGTCCATTGAATTTCCTCTCTTTCTTCTCGTCCCTTTTTCAAGCCTCTTTCCCTCCCAGGTCTACACAGCTGTTTGGACACCAGGGGCCACTTTTCTGCACCCAGATGAAAAAGAGAAAGACTCAAAGCAAACTTGCAGGTAGGCCTGCAAAAGTAATCGCTCTCTCCAGCCCAGAACAGAAAAACAGAAGAAAGGGGGAGCACGAGGCACAAAAGTGTGTGTTTGCTTTAGTGTGTGAGTGTGTTAGGTGCGTGCATAAGGGAGACCACATGCACGCCCAGTACCAGGAATGATATCTGCTTTTATTGACTTTGTTAAACCGTTCTCAATGCTACTTCCTATGTGTTTACAAGACAGTAAATCAGATCTCATTCAGAGGAACGGAGCGCCCATGTCAAGGGGGAAAACCCTTGATGGAAAGGAGAGTAAAAGCATCCTCAGCCTGAACTATCCACTATACCCTGGCCTGACTCAAAGATGCTGCCGATACTTCCCAGCGCGTGTTTTGGCTTGGTAAGGCGTTATGGGTTAACTATGACCTAACAATGAACAATAGGCATATATTAAGGTAATGATTGGCTGACTGTCCAGTACCTGGCTTATCAAACGGCTAATCATCGATTAAATAAACACATGCTGTCTTCCGATTAAATTATTTTACCCTGTTATATTATTTTAAAAGGATTTTGCAGTGGTCATGCATCCATTTTTAAGATGTTTTGTTGGCTGACTAATCAGAATCAAGCTTTTGAGTAGAATTGAGTTTTTATAGTAGCAAATGTTAATAACCTGAACTGCAGTTATGCTTGCTTCTAAATAGTTTGAAAATAAAGGACTGAAAAGATGAGATTTCAGTATTTTTAGCAATTCTGGTTCAATGCCCCTGAAGTCAGTAGGTTTTCCGAATGGATTTTTGGTTAAATATGTAATATATCTTCACATTTTATTATGTGACACAAAAAACATCACTAATACCTAACTTATAATTTTTTTGTACTTTGTGCGGTTATTACATGGTCAAATAGGACCACAGAGCTTGTCGGGGACAATAAACACGCTCGCACTAAACAGACAAACTTCTCTTCTCACTAGCTGCTTTCACGGCCTCATCTTGGCTTATCCTTAAATAAAAACTGACAGGTTTGTTTCGAGTAGAGGAAGAGTAGTTTGTTTCTTCAGGCAATTGTATTTAGGCTTCAAAATTCAGAAGAGTTGTGTGATTTTCGAAGGTTATCCCGATGAACAAAACGTGTAAGAAACATAAACGTTTATTGGTCACAGAGCTTGGATCTGCTTGTGCTAAAACCATTAACGCTTGTCTGCTATCCAGGCAGCTACAGTACAATCACAGCTGAATGCAGTGTTCAGAACGCTCTCTGACAGCATGTATCATCCACAAGCGTATATAGTGATTGGTGTTACTGGATGACACCTGTGATCTACCGCCAACTTTGTTTCCACTTTCAGGCACATTCCGTTTTATTTTCCTCCATGGTGTCTACCTTTCCACCGTTCTCTCTCTCTCTGTCTCACAGTCGTGTTTATTTTTGTGCTTGGCATCAGCTGGAGTGAATAATACTTTGCTTAATGGAGTGGGCTCGTATTAGCTGCTTCAGACATTTACTCATTCCCTTCTTCCTCTAAGAATAACCAGAGATCCCCTGCGCCAGAGGTCTTGTTTGACTCTGTCTCTCACTTTTATTTTTTTCTGTGGCTATTTAGAAGGACAGGGACAATGTTTGGAAGAGCGTCAACCACTCAGTGAGCAGATGGCAGACCAGAACCGGTTAAGCGGGAGGACTAATACAACTATGGGATATAAAAAAAAGTCTATGGGAAGAAAAAGGTTTGGATTAAAACATGGCTGTGATATTAAAATGCACCCTTGGGTTTCCTCAAACTTGACAAAAGCATGACTCTTGGTTAACCACTGCTGAATTGTTTTGGCTGTGTTTGACCACAAAGAGTTAGAGAGAGGGAGAACAAGAAAGAAAACGTTGTTGTAGATGGTGTTTGAAAGCTATGAAAGACGACGGGGTCAAATAAAGGAGACGATGTGTTCTGTTATACATACAAATTATGGATGTCAGTTTAACAATTAGAAGGAGGCAGTTATGTCCAGTAAAAGTGACGGACAATAGAATAAACGTACTGTACTGTGTTTAGATACGAATAGGCCTACAAGTCATGCGTTTAAGGTGTTATGGTCTCAAAAGCCAAGAAAACACAGTGAGTCAGCGAAGGTACTGCAGAATAAATACGATTGTGGAAAGAGGTCTTATGATGTGATTTTTCCCCACATTGTTTTGTGGGCAAATAACATAATTTGTATCAGGAAACATGTTTTGTAGGGATGGTTTATCTATAAAACGAATTATGCCATATTCTTGTTATACTGTCAATGTAGTAAGCCTACAAGATTGACGAGACATTTGTCGTTTGAGTCATTTCGGAGTCATCTGCATTTGCTAAACGTTAGTAAATTAGCCCCAAAGAGCTGCTCCAAACGCTTCTCAAATGAGCATTGTCAGTGCTCTTGACCTCAGCATGTTTTTATTGCAGGAACACATTAAAATCCAAGACGCGACCTGAACAAATGTTTCCAACACACAAAAATTCAGTGTAATATGCGAGAGAGGACCTGACTAACTAGTGCACTGAATCGTTCCAGGTGGCAAAATCACCCGTGGCCCGTCTCCCTCTGGATCTAATCAATCAGGTACATTCTCACCCTCCAAGCCAGCAAACAGACTGATATGAGTGATTTACGGGATGGAATTAAACCAATACCGATAATGACATTCTCTATGCCGCGAAGCAGCTGGTTTGTCGCTCCTATGTGTGCTCAAAGGTGTGAAAATAGTGCTTTTTGGGGGTTTGAGTCATGCATGGGAATTATAGTCTCAGTTTGAGATCGGTGGTATTGCAGTGACCCTTGTTATGGTCATTACGGCATATTGAAGGCTAGAGCGGAGAATGTTAAGAAAAAAATCCTACTAGCAGATGAAGACATCTCAATAAGCAATTGAGATAGACCTTTGAATTCAAGTCCATTGATCATCCAGGACCTGTGTGACAAATCAGCATTGAATTACACATGCTGATTATACTGCATATGATGTGAAGTCGACAGATTACATTATCAAGCACAAATTTATGAATACATGTATCTGGACAGACTAGACGCTGTCTGTATTCTGGTGGATCTAACATATCAAAGATAACTAAGCTATTAGACGTATTTGACAGCACATGTCTAGCCATTATATATAAAGAACTCTTGTGGAGCATATATTACTATTACACATGCAGCGTGTATGAATGAAAAAAAAAACTGGGGTCACCACAAAGGCACAGTGAGGCAAAATCTTACAGGCAGCCAGGGAATAGCTTAATGTAGCTGTATATGTTCTGGTGTGGATATCAGAATATTTGCAATTTTACCTTTTTCCTTGTGGAGATTTTTTTTTTTTTTTTTTTTTTAGCAAAAATTCCTATTAGGGGTTGGGTTATATAGTTCTTTAGTTTGGGCTGGTTGAGAGCTGTACTTAAAACAGTGCTTGATTTCAGAATGTTACGCTGGTAAATAAATAAGTAAATAAAAACAATGCATATTTCAAGTGATCTATGTAGGTGTTGTTAACCATCTTTTATTTAACACTCTTTTAGTCACTCTTTTAGTGAGCGAATGAGTGTTAGCTTAATAAAAATGGCTTGTATTTTCTAATAAGGAAAATGTCATTTTCTAATGTCTCGCAAGAATTGAAACCAGAAACTACGATTAATTTTTTATCAGTTTGACAATGTTTCTGGAGGGAAAAGTTTCACTCGGTTTCATTTGCTTTCATTTAATAAATTTAAGTACATTTATTTAATTAAAAAATTGGCATTTATTTTTATTTCACGATGTACAGGCCTACAGAGCAAACTTTATTATACATTAATAATAGTCATAAAGTATATTAAAAGGTGTGTCCATTATGGAAAACTTTAAATACATGAATTCTTTTCACACTATTATTAAAATGTAAAGTTCCATTAGGATTAAATTAATTAAAATAAAGTTCCATCCTATTGATAATTACACACATGATTAATTATGCATGTGTGTGTTTGTTCTATGGTGTGACAACAACAAAAAACAAAACAAAACAAAACAACAACCCTTTTATTATTTTATTTTATTTTTTTTTACAAATTGATAGGTTAACTACCCATACATACACACACACATATATATATATATATATATATAATATATATATATATATATATATATATATATATATATATATATATATATAGACACACACACTGTTTTTGTGTGAATACCATTATGACTAAAATAGGGGGTTAAGCAGTCAGTTCTGAGTGTATCTTGAACTTTCCAAGCTGTTGTAGCACCGTTCAGGTTTATCGCAGTGTCTTTCTCCCTCAGTGTTGAGGGGTGGAGGTAACGGGATCAGTCCGCACGTGAGGAGTGGGTTTGACATTGGGAGCTTGAAAGTGGAGAGAGACACAGTGAGGCGTCTGCTCTCAGCCCCTCGCCCAGGGAAGCATCACGGTTTATCAGCCTGCGTGTTTCCTCAGACCCTTCCAGTGACATTTACATCAGCGCCGGACACACCGGGAGGAAACATAATGCGAAGTCTCGAGACGGGCGCGCGCACGCTGCCGGATGCTGTCTCTGATTTTCTATGAAGAATGCTTTATTTTTCGTACCTCTGCTGTAATCGGACATCGATCGTGAATTATGTTTGAGAGAACAGCGTCGCCTGTAAGGTGCTTGAACTCTAAGGAATAAAAGTTAGCATACGTGACGGATTAATTTGACATGGATTCGGTGGACGAATAAATCCCTGTCGATACCAGCACCCTGTCACTCAGTTTATTATTTCTTCTGAACGCCCGATGGACCGAGCATCTTCACGTAGCAATACACACGCACAGAGGAATTAATGAAGAACTTGTTTCGGAGAGTAATCAGACAGGGCTTGGAAATCTTACAATGAGGCTGAAATCATCGAGGTTGGGTTACCTGTAAGTACCTACCTTTAACATAGGCTGGACTTGTGCTGAAGAGTTATTTTTATTTGCTGAAAAAATAATCCCGTGATTCATTTCCCCCCTCAGATTACTTCAATTCATGACTTTGTGTTTTTACAGTCAGGTAAGTCTTCTGCATTTTGTCTTTGCAAACAAGCATCTCAAGCTAGATGAACTCATGGGACTGTGTTATGTGTGGCAGGCTAATATTGGTTTAACCAATTAGATTTGAGTTAAGGGGTGAAATCAATATCATTGGTGACAACCAACCAACTCAGGAGACTGTATGATTCGTAAGCGTCTCTGTAAAAAAAGGAAGTTAAATGTTTAGATCTGATTTATACGTTTAGCGATTGTGTGGCCGTTAAAATACAGAACTGATTTCATCTGAAACAGCAAGCTGTACAACTTTTTACTTTCATGTTTAAAAAAAAATATGTATATATATAAATATCGTGTCTGACCAGAAAAGGAGGATTGTGTTTGGAAAAGTGTTTCAGTGTGTCTTGCTGTTTAATAAGTTGCCATCTATAGCAAAATCCAGATTCTATCCCACCTGGTTCAGGTTGTAAAAGCAACACTTTTTTTTTTTAATCTGACAATAATATTCACACTTTTTATAAATATATCGAATTCTGCAAATAAAAATAGGATTAGTGCAATTAAGGCGAAACTACTCAGTGCTCCCATTCGAGTATTTTCCAACATCGGCAGTACAAACCGAAAGCGATAAAACTTTTACTCACATTAATCTTGCGGCGTTATATGTGTGCCGTAAATGTGTTATAACCGTGCAAACAACTCATTATTAATAGAGTCATTGGCAAATTGTCAAACATCTTGAAAAGACGTAAACCCCTCGCTTTAAAGGTAATGGGTCTAACATGTGGGCACGACGCATAGCTGACTTACAAAAGAAAATCGTTATGAGAACGCTCCCAAAGAGACGGGGTGAAAGATCAGCGTCGGTCGACCCCTCACTGGCATGTCGTTCAGAGCGTGGATGGGCCGCTTGTCCTCAGAGCGCCAACCGTCGCCGCAAAACGAAGGATTCGAATCTGAAGACAAACCCGAAATGTCTTGTTCTTATACACATCAGCACGAATCAAAAAGTTTTTCTGTCACTTTTTTTGTTTTGTAGATGACGACGCAGTCCGTCTCTGTACCCAATTTTAAGCACCATGTAACCGAGCAGAGCCGTCTGTCAGACAGGACGAGCCGGAGATTAACAAGGACTTATCAGCTCTATAGCCGGACGAGTGGGAAACATGTACAAGTCCTGGGCAATAAGAGGGTCAACGCTAACGGCGAGGATGGAGATATTCACGGCAAGTCACTTTTCTGCAATACTTTACTTTGTCAGCTTAAAGCAACAGGACGAAGCAAGTCAGTTGAAGGCACTGCTTCAGAAGATCCAGTAAATGTCATTGCCAAAAAGCAACCTGCATAGTTTGAAATGGATTCTATATTGTTGAGTTTGGGAATCTCAAGAGAAAGCCGTTTTGGTTCTGGAAAACACATCAGTACTCATCTTACCTCGGCCGTCTTAACATTTCCTGAATAGTTCTCCATATAATAAAGAGTTGTAGGACAGAAATATGACATGCAATCTTCTAACCTTTTCTAACATCATTAGTTTTCATCTTTCATCTCCTCCAAAACAAATATGTTTATTGCAAATGTTCCTACATTATGTGCGAGGCGAGATGATGATCACTTTCAATCACTTGTCGAGAGCTATTCGCTCCAAGATGACGTGTATTTTTTTCTTTGCTAAACGGACGGTTGACGTATGATTCATAGTGTGCACTGACGCTGCAAACAGGCAATGAAAAGCCAATCTTGTTTTTATTCGAACTCAATGTCATTTTAAAGCTTTACAGTAAGGCACCTGTTTTAAAGTGAGCTGCGGTACTTCTTCTCCAAACAAAACAGTGGTTAGGATCCCGTCCGCTGGGAACGAATTCCTGTCACCGAAGTATTTCTGCGTGTCTAGCCATCTTTCCACTCGTGCAGTCCGTCCACTTTGCCCACTTTTTTGGAGGGTCATTTTATGAGGAATTTTCATAGCTTTACAACTCAACGTATGAGTCAGTTTATGAAGCGAGGTGAGGTCAGCGTCATCGGTTTATACCCTTCTTTGTTACTCTTACTCTTTGTAGTCTTGGCCTACACACACACACACACACACACACACACATTTACAATATTGGCTTTTTTCACGCTAACATTTCGGTCCAGACTACATTACAAATACTCAAAATACTCAACCAAAAGCATCTTTCATTTATATGTATCACCTGAAAGTGAAAAGTAATAGGCTGTTCTATGGTTTAACAATTCCAGCTAACCTTGTTGTGGAAACCGACACGTTCGGAAGCCGGGTTCGAATCAGAGGAGCAAAAACCGGATACTACATTTGCATGAACAAGAGAGGCAAGCTTATTGGACGGGTGAGTTTAAGTATATAAACATCTGGCGTGTTTATGTTTAATTCCTCAGTAAAAAGAAATCATACCGACATCTAAATTGGTCCGAACCGCACTAATGATATCACAGGTAAACCCATCATGCCCCGAGAACAAAATTGAGCCTCATAAATCTCTCAGGCTTGAACAGCAGATTTCCGAGTTTGTCATTTCAGTCCTCCGCTGTCTGTCTCTTTTTGTTGCCAGAGGAAGGGCCGTGGAAGGGACTGCATATTCACCGAGATTGTTCTGGAAAATAACTACACGGCTTTGCAGAACGCCAAGTACAAAGGCTGGTACATGGCTTTTACACGCAAGGGTCGACCCAGGAAAGCCACGCAGACCCGGCAGCATCAGCGAGAGGCCCATTTCATGAAACGTCTTCCTCGAGGACACCTGTTAACAGAACAGAAGCCTTTCGATTTAATCCCATATTCCCCCAACAAGAGGACTAAGCATCATCAGCGCGCGAACGTGAATTGAGGACCGAATCTTATCTAATGCCGGAGCGCTATCGTAAATCGAGTCTGTCTAATCTGAGAGTTACTGGACATCGCGTCGAACTGATGTTGTGTAAAAATGAAGGAGTCTTCACAGGCTCAGGTCTGAGATGAATCGCAGTACTAAATAACAGTTTGTTCTGGGACAATCAACTGTTGACTGAACAGAGGACACCGTAAGCCTTGTAATAATGAGCAACGCATCTCTGGGAATGAAGCAAGACAACAAAACAAGACACAAAAACACTTTCAGAATAATGTTTAGGGGTACAACAGCTTGTCACTGGGGCAGAACCTTTAAGACACGACAGGCAAAACCAGTTTTTTGTTTTTTCAGGCTCTGGTCAATTTTGAAATTTTTGGCTGTTTTGCTTCCGTAATTTCTAGTAGTCACACAGAACATTTAAAAAAGTCACATTGAAAACATTCACATTTAAGTGAATTTTTATTTTTATTACAGTTTATCCTTTTTTTGTGTCTGTAGATATCAATTACAATGCGTATCTTTAAAGCTGTTCTTTTCTAAATGAAATCTTACACCACACTTAATACTTGTATTCATATCTATATTCTGAAAGTTTTAACAGAAGCGTTTGTTCATACATCATTCTTATAATTTATATGCAAAATATATGTTTAAAAACATAAAAATATGGCTAAAATGAATCGATTTTTGCCTGTTGATAATATTTTCTGAGTAAAGGAGTGATTTTTAAGAATTGTAAGCAATTTACATTTGCGTTTATATTCAATATTCAGATTCTGTTCTAGAAATGAATGCAATTGGATTTCGCTTACAATATTAATACAAAACAATTACTATAATTAATCTACTGGCGATTTAAAATTGATATTACCATTCAAATGCACGAATATGCACCTTGAAAGCTTGGTAAGGTACAAAGTTATTCCTGTAAGGATTTCTGCCCTCGGTCACAAGCTGTCGTACACTTTTTGCAGACTTTCTTCTGACAGTGAACATGGCAGCTACCTACTGATGATCCCAAGCATATGCAGATACACAGAGATTCCATGATGTGTAGCGATATTATCAAAAAGCATCTTTATTGTTTGTACATGACTATATATTTTTATCGGAAGACTGTAAGATACTTCGAAATGAAAATATTTATTTTAGAGCGTGTATTAAATTCATGTAAAAGTATTGATTTAACAGGGTCTCGGGATGTGTGATTCACTGACTCCCTAACGCCTTTTGTGGGAACTTTAAATTCGGCCCGTGATTGATTCGACTCCTTTGAGATGCGCCTCTACGCCGAATTTGCTTTGAAGGAACCAGCGATCATTCGCTGACAGGTTCGAATTCTCACTCTCTCATAGATCACGCTGTATGTGTGTGGGCGCATCGAGAACACGAGCACGACAAGTGTGGGTTAAAGTCGAAGGCCTCCAGGAACAAGTCGGCCAAATTGGGAGCCAGTTTCTTTCAGAGTCAGGCTTATTCAGTTGACAACAACAGCAGCCTGAGAGAAACCTCAAGGGCATGATCGGGTCTATTCAAGAGGTATACTTCCAGGACCGTATAGCTGTTGTTATGTTTTTGGCCCAGCAGTCGAACTCCCAGAAAAAGAGGCCTGAGCCTCAGATAACTGTGAAGCAATATCTGTGACAGGCCGGTCTCGATTGAATGTGCTCAGCAAGTGAGACTGGGCCTTTGAATAGCTCGGGCCTTTCGCTTTAGAAGAGATGAGGTCAACCCACCATTGCCGTCCCAAACAAAGGTTACCACCGTGTAGTTGCATTTCTGCGACCCGCGCACCGTAACCCTCTGATCAAATGCTCCCTTTGTGGGCGGCGTAGAAAAGAAACATGTCATACAATGGTGGACCTGAATAATAACACAAGGAGGGGTCAGCAATCAAAAAAGGAAGCCCAGTCACACAGAGGGGGTGAGGGCGGGCGAAAGAGAGGAACCAAGAGCGACTCGGGGGAAGAGAAAACGTTCGAGGGGTGTTATGGGTTGAGATGTGGGCGAGAGGGGCTGAAAGAGGGCAAATGGCTGGGAAGAGGCAAAGAGGGGCACAGACGAATGAAAAGGGCCAAAAAAGAGTGTCTCTCTGTTGAGGCAGTTGAGCATGACCATTGAGGCCTCAGGATGGGGAGGGAGAAAGGGAAGAAGAGACACTGAACAAAAATCACAGCGCTGAGCTCTTCCCCTGTCGCCTTTTTCCCAGGACTTCTGATTTGTCAGTTGGCCCTTGGACCGCTTCCACGTGCACGGCCATGTTTCGGTAGAAAAGCGTTTGATTGACCTACTAAAACTCTTTAAATTGGTGCTTTGTTCCGTCCGTGTCAAAAGGCCGCATGGATAACACCAGGCCTGCATCATTCATGAAATTAGACTTTGTCTTTGTATTTTAAAAAGGTTTTAGTGCCTGAATATTGATCATACATTTCTACGTAATCAAACTGGTAATAACAGTACACCACTGCTATTACTATGATTATAAGTACATTCCATTAACTTATTTTTTGCATAAACTCTGTCCCCATACCCTAATCCTAAACTTACCCCTCACGCAAAACTCTGCATCCATTCTGTCTGGTTTCTAAGTTCGTTCCCTCATAGGGACCAAAAAATGTCCAGTTTCCTGTTATTTCTGTATATATCTGTCTTTCTGGTCCTCATAACAGAAGCATACACCTCATTGCTAAGAGATGCATGAGCCTGTGCACATCGTAGTCTACACTTTGTTCAACATTCAGCAACGAGACTTGACTCCCTCAGACTGAAAACCGTTGCAAAGATCTGGGCAAAAGTTGTGCAGCCAATTGCAGTCAGTCTGAAGCATACTGACTGGAAAACAATTTCTAGAGCTACAGTGGTAAGACCCAATCTGACATGTGGATTTTAAAACAACAAATGGGTCTGTCTGGTCAAATGACACATCTTTTAACGGTTACTTTGTCCAGTGCCTAATAAGAAATCACCCTTCTTTTATTAATACCATGATTACTGCTGAAAATAAGCTATGTGACCAACAAAAAAATTATTACGCGTTTTGTGCATCAGAGTAATCTTCCTAAATTAAAATTTAAAATGCCAAAAGTAGCTAAAATTGGCCTATAAAAGAACTACAGCTTCAGTGCCACCTTTACTATGCTTCTGACAAATCTTTTGATCTTCATTTAAGCTGGAGAGTTAAGTAAGTGAATAGATGAACTGTTTGGCGTGATGATGTCCCAGATAACCTCTGTAGTCCCATTTAAACAACTGTTTTCAAGACAGTTTTAACTCATAGGACGAAATTTTTACATATTTTGAGCTTGTGATAAGCACAAATATTAGGTTAGAAACTATTCAGCGTCTAAAAAACTACTGACTACTGACTTCAGGGCAATGGGATGAAGAACTAACTTTTTTTCCAGGTTTAAAGGACTAATTCGCACAGCACTGTATTTCACCGCACATAATTTACTTTTAACTGTGCTTGATTACTCTTCCTTTCTAAGTAGGCCTTTCTTTTCCAGAGTAAGCGGACCAGACATCCAGTCTAAATACTTGAGACAAAAAAGCAAAACAATGCAATTATCGACCACCACCCAGTTTTAAGAAAATTAACGCCAAACGCCAAAATGCTAACGGCATTAGCAACAGATCGCTCATGTAGGACCCAAAGACCTACAGATAGCAGTAAATCAACATCTGCCAAAATGTCCAAACCAGTCTGTCAAAAATGTGGTACTTCTATAAAAAAAAAAAAGGACTGGAGGAACTATAAGTATCTCTCTCGGTAGCAGTTAACCCATAGACATCTGATTCTTTCCATGTAAGACATTTCTAAATATTTTTTCTCAGACCTCAGGCCAACAATCGCCCCCGGACATTAGGTATTGGTTGAAGCTGGAATCTCATATTGCTGTGAACTGGAGCGTACCATCTTTGGGCAGTGCGAGAAGGGTGAAGACAGAGCCAGGACTCTTGCTCTGCTGCTAGAAGGTTTCAATGATGTGTGCAGATGTTTGGCCCGCAGCACTGCTTGTCAACACACGAGTGTAATGATGCACAATGGTTTCCGTCTCTCTGTGGTCAATACAAGGCCATTGCGAAGAGCGGCTGCCACACTGCAAAAGCTCCAGATCCAGGTGAACGGTCAGTGCATTTCTGTTCACTTTGACAACTCATATCAGGTGCACGTCCTTGCCGTTGCTACCATTAACAGAGCTAGAAGACTGATACCAGAATTTAGGCTCCAAGAAGAGTCAAGGGACGTGGAATGAATCAGGCAGGACAGAGTTTACTGCTTTAAAACCTTTGAATGTATTCATCTTTGACTTGGTTTATTTAAGGTAGAATGTTTAGTCAAAATAGTGACCTTGATCAATTTATATAATGCAGATATACGCTAAACCTGGACAAATGAACCAGGCTCTCTGTTAGTCCTGTGCTTGTATTGAAATGGGTAACTAGCATTAAAGCCTATGTTTAGCTATTAAAGGCTTTTAGAATAATGTATATCAGGGGTCTCCAATCCTGAGTTTAAATACAGCCAGCTCCAACACACTTGCCTGGAAATTTCAAGGGAGTCTAAAGACCTTGATTATTTGGTTCAGGTGAGTTTAATTAAAGCTGGGGTGGAACTCCAGTTTCAGACACCCCAGATATACAGGCTAATAATATTTTGTTTTACATTAAAATGTTATATCTTGGTTAAATGAAAGACTTCTCTCTTATTAAATAAACAAGTCTTTTCCAAACATTTAGCGTGCTTAAACCCCGCCCCTTTCTTGTAATCGATTGCAAACCGGTGTTCATGCAAGCCTAAATGATAGTTTTACTACTTAAATATGACGCACGTCTTAACAAAATAATTACTATTACTTAAAGACGTATCTAATCTGTGATATTTTCCATATTTTTCACTCTGAAATATTAAGTGTTGCATGTTACACACCAGAACAAGAGACTGCAGCGTCAGCCCTGAAAGCCGGCTGGTGAATTCCAGGGCAGAAAACATCCTCCTCAGAGGCCGTTACACACAATAGTGAGAATGACTTGTGGTTTAGTGCCTGTTTTATGCATACAGTCTCTTGGTTTGGCACAAGAGCTGTGGAGTGAGAACTAGAAGCAAAGAATCACCAGAGTCAGAAACAGTACATTCACATGGTATTGTTGTCTTTGCCTTAAACCAACAAAGAGTTTGTGTTTGTAGTACACTAGTTACAGTAGAAACACACACAACAGCACTGTGTTCCATGCCAAACGTCTTACATAAACATGAGGTGAATACAGATAAAGTCAAGGAACCCAAATGAAGAAAATGTTGAATTTTCCCACAATGCACTTCAAGTGATTTCGAGATGGTAGTAATATTGAGGCTCATGGTTAGTGACCTTCATGTAATAGAAATCTGATGATGAATTTTTAATAATAATGCAAATGTACTACTGTTAGATGTGCTTCAATTAACTGTCTTTAGCTGTACATTTGCTGCATGCTAAGGATTGTTCTGCATCATTTTATTGATATATTTTTCTCTTTTCTTTTCGTTTAAATTTTTTTTTTTAAGATTATGAATTTTTTCATTTTATTGTTTTTCCTATGCATCTGCTATTTTTTAAGTCTATGTTTAGCTATAGCGTGGAGATAGCTGGACTAAAGAAAACTTCTCATAATAATGTTAATAATAATAGTAATAATAATAAAAAATTATTATATTTATTTCAATGTATTATTTAAGACAAAAACAAAAATTGTGCGGTAGTAACATTAATAAGCACGACATTTGAAATTTTACATCGACCAAAAAAAAAAGTGAAAGTGAGCTGCTTGGACACACGAGGCTACAGAAACATGCCAGTGTGAGAATGTGAAGACAATAACAGCAATAATGCAAAGGCTCGGGATCTATAGCAGTTCACTGAGTTTTACAGTCAATATCTCCTTCACTTGTCCCCTTCAGTTTCTTCAGTTCCCCAAGCAGCTCCTGTTCCAGCGTTAAAATCTCCTTGGGCTTCTTGTACTACAACAAAAGCGAGAAAAACTCCATATAAAACCCATTGCTGGATGAAATAGCTGAGTACTGGAGCAGACGATGGAGGTGAGAGCAGTTCACTCCAACCTTCTCCACTTAGGTGAACTAATAAAAAGTGACGGCACAGTTGCCCTTTTGATGATCTGAGACCAGATTTGTGTGCTCTCTTACTGAGGATTAGGGCTTTGGCAACCTGGTCCCAGATCCACGCAAAAGGGAAAGTTCCTCTACATCGTGTGGAAAAAACTGTGACTACATACCTTACAATACAGAAAGAGCTTAGAGAAAGTGATTAAGTGAGACTAGCAGTGAGAGTTCACTCACGCTGATGATTAAAGTGTTGTTGGCGTGGGTAAAACTCAAGGCTGCGCTCTCCAAAGGCAGCTGGCAACGGTCGAGATCTGGAATACTGAACTTCTTATAGTACCTGGGAAACGAGGAGATGAAGAATGAGAGAATGTTCCTCATGACTGGCCATCCGTCTTCCATCTAGCTCAACAGTGCCACCTATAGGGTTGCTGTAGGGCTAAATGTGTTCATCGGTGCATATTTCACTAGGTATGGCTGAAAACAAAGATGATTTAGAAGCAGAAGTTGTCTTTTTAGACTACACTGACTGAAATGTTTATTGTATTTCTACAGCTTTAGGATCATTTCATAAACCCTCGTGATGTAATAAGCAAATCTATTATCATTTTTACTTTAAAACAGTAACAAAAGTCCACGATAGACTCTATAATCAACAATAACTACTTAGTTTTTACCTAAAACAAGCTCTATTATAAATTAAGACTCATATTTTAGCCAGAAGCAAGTGAAAAACGTCTTAATGTTTCATTTGTTTCTTATAAACGTGCACACTTTGCTTCATAAGATGTTAATTGACACACAGGAATCGTGTGCATTACTTGTATACTACTGGGATGTTTTTATCAGCTGTTTGTACTCTTGATTCTGATAGCGCCCATTTACTGAGGAGGATCCATTGGCGAACAAGCAATGTTATGCTTTTTTGTAATGCATTTCTCCAAATCTGTTCCCATGAAGAAATAAACTCATCTTTGAGGGTGCCCTCTTTAAAAAATGTATTCTTTGCCCTATTAAAACAGTCAAATGAACTCAAGTGATTCTAAAACAGTCAAAGCACAATCAACACTAATGCTTTACATCAATTTGAAATAACTAACTTTTTGTTTGAGGTTCGAATGACACAACATCTTTCCATCGACTCTGCTGACACACTGTAAACTTCTACAGGGTAAGAAATATTGCGGATCCTCCACTGGAAGCTGGTCTTTGAGTCCTTACGCATGAACAACGGCTGTGTGAATAACAAGAGACATCATTACGAACATATTAAGTACATCGCCAGCTATTTAATAAGAAAGCATAATAGTAACCTTACATTTGAACTGCTCTCTTTTATTAAATCTGAGGTGACACCGTCTGGGTTTGTTTCACCGACTTCCAACGTCCAGTGTCCCTGGGCTCCAAAAGCGGTTTTATGCCGCCACTTTCGCGCTAAATTGAAATCAAACAGTTACAAAACACAAAACTAAATTGTCACGCGAATTAGGTTAAACAATAAACGAAAAATGACTTACAGACAAGTTCGTCTGTTTTCAGGTCATACTCCTCAGCCATCTCACTGCCATCCTCGAACAGATAGTGAACTTTCCTTTTCCCTAGTTACAAAGAAAGGTATATAAAAGTGGCTTTCTAATGATACTTTAGCGTACGATGTTAAAGCAATAACTTTCTATTTATATATTCCAACAGCTAATGTTATGATGTATTGCATAGGTCTCGCTGCTATTAGCGTTTAGCGATTACATGCGACTCGTAAATCCTGTCCTTTTAACGCGACTGCCAGCATAAATAAACAAACGAACAAATATAAAAACAACAGAGAAGATAAATGCGTACCATCAGATACTAAAGCAGTTTTCTTGGCTTTCCTGAGAGTATCTGCCCAGCGCCCAGCCATGCTTCACTCAGTTTCATTTCCTCAAACAACCCCACGCCAGAGGTTGCCAAGGCGATCGCTATTTCTCAAACAATATACTTCGTCTTTTTAACGATTTACCAAATTTATATAGAACAATATATGTAATTATAACAAATATAACGAACAGGAACGTATAAAAATAAGTTAAAAAAATAATATATTTAAAAAGTTAAAAACGTCTGACTGTGACCCGGAAGCTGATCCTTTTAAAAACACTCGTGAGTTGCTCTTTGGAAAGGAGTGCTGGAAGAGGTACGTCTGTGGTGGTTTTAAGTTATCTACGTTGCTATAATATGACTACGCATTTAAAGAGATTTGATGTTGAATAACATAACGATACGTTCAGTCGCTTCTTTATCGAGGACAGCAGAGGACTTCGGTCTTATAAAGCCTGCATGTTTCTCTTGTGTTTTTGTATTCTGAAATCGACGCGAACACGACTGAAGGCAGTCGGTTTTTTTAAAGCTCGTCTGACCGGAATGGAGGGTCATGGCATTCTGAAAGCCTTCCCTAAAGTAAAGAGACCTAGGCCTAATGAGCAGAAGGACGCGCCTCCCCTCAAGAAGACGTCTGCTGAACCCATAACAGGTTTATTATTCTCTAAATCACACTTGAGTAAAACAACAAGGACAGTTTCGGACAATAAAACACCATATTTTACTGCATGCAGTATGTTCATTTAGGTCCTTCTGCTGCACTTAGTTATGCATCATTGCCTTTTTAGATTATAAATAGATTTTAGAGAACAGTGCAATGTTATCATGATAAAAAAACTAAACAAAATGATTGATAAGTAATGATCTATTTTCTGTCGATACTGAAAAAATGCTTCTGTATAGTCATATAATATATGCAGATGGCTTCTATAATCAATGCCTATGATGCTCTTGGGAGGTGCATTACTTTCTGATTGTTAAATAATTCATGTGAACAACGCATTAATTTCTGTGACTGACACTTATTTAAAAACGTACAGGAATGTTCAAAAAATTCTCATATATATATGCGTATGTATATGATTTTGACTTTTTCTTAAGATTATTTAAATTGGTTAGGATTTTATTACTTTAGTGAACATTTCTATTTTAATTTTGAACATTTTATAAGGTCAGTTTATGGTTTAGGTTGTTAGTTTGAATGTGGTACACAGTATACAGTCGTTCTATCAAAAAATTATTTAATTTGACTCTGTGTTAATTGGAAACTTTTGTGTAATGCAGTTCTATTTTAATGTCAGCATATTTGAAAACCGTTTCTGCTGCTGATTCCAATCCATTTAGAACAGTAGAGTATTATTTGTCTCATTAGACCTGATCTGCTCCTCCTCACAGTCTTACTCTTGTTAAGGCAGTCTAGTCAAGCATGCATAGTATTAGTGGTTGCATTTTAAATGTCTTTTTGCTTTTTCTTAGGTACAGTTTTCCAAGGAACCGAAGTACACATAGTTCCAGCCGGTATAGGGAAAGCCAGGTGTGACATATTCCATCGGCAGATCACCCAGAATGGAGGACAGGTAGTTTCCGCACTCTCTCCCAGCTGCACACACATAGTAGTTGATGATTCAGTTGAGTGCAAGAGAGCTTTGAGGCTTCTGAAAGTGGAAAGACTGCCCTCTGCTGTTCATCTGGTCAAATGCGCTTGGTTGAGTGCCTGCATCAGCGAGAAAGGTTTACTAGATCCTAAAGACTACAGCCTTCTTCCCCCTGAGAGGTAAGGCACTGGAGACTTGACTCCTATGGCGTTGCCTGTAAACCACTGCATTGATTAGATGCTTATTTGCCTTTTGAATACATTTGTATTTTTTTTTATTTAATGCTAAAGTCCCACAGTTGCTCTAGCTGAGGAGTCAAATGAGACGGTTCCAGATGCAGCAGCAATGCGGGATACTTTAACAGTCCTTGAAAATCAAGAAAACCCTCAAGAAAGCCTCACAGAGATGGTAAGAATTGGATGTAATTGTCTCCATCTGTAAGATCCATCACTTGTTTTTCCCCTCACGCGGTGCTTTTAATATGACTCACAGGTGCCAGAGGTTCAGGAGGAGCACCACGAGGAAGATATCTCAGGCGTATCTCAGAACGATCTGGAGGCTTTGATCAGTGGCGTTCACCCATCTGAGAGCCCCCCGACTCAGAGTTCGGCAGAGAATCCCGTTTTGTCTAAGAAGTGGGTCTGCTCCCAACCATCCACAACTAAAGGGGAGAACCATAACAAACACATAACTGACAAACTGGAGCCACTGGCCAAAGCCTATACGCACACGGGCGATAAATGGAGAGCCCTGGGCTACTCCAAAGCGATCAACGCCCTTAAGAGCTACCACAAGTCCATCACTTCATATGAGGTGAGTTCAGATACAGATATGAGTCCATAGAGGCTTTGGGGTTCACCGAGGTGCTTATTTGTAGAACACATATGGTTGTCGTTGCATGGCGGTTTGCATATTACGACTGGTTTCAAGCATGCATCGGTAATTAAAAAAAATAAATACTTTTAAAAACATTACCATTTTTACCATATCTTTTAATAGGAAGCATGCCAGATCCCAGGCATTGGTAAACGCATGGCAGACAAGATCATGGAGATCATGGAAAGTGGGCACTTGCGTAAACTGGATCACATTGGGGAGGAGGTGCCCGTTCTTGAAATGTTCACTAACATCTGGGGCGCCGGGGCGAAGACGGCTCAGATGTGGTATCAACAAGTAAGACCGTTATACAGGGAATTGCAGTTAATTTGAAAGATGAATATTAATTGTAAAATTCGAGTGCCAGTGTACAGCGACGTGATTTATTAAACTATACAGAGCCCCACACATAAAATGCTAGGATAAAAAATAGCTCATGATAGATAGAAATGGCTGCAACAAATAATGTGTGCATGTAGAGTATTATTGTGGACTACATGTTTGTTTGGGGAAAATCAAGGCGCACTTCGGAGTTCTCAGAACTTAGTACTCAGTACTCAGAAGTAAAAGTCATCCGTAGGCTCAGTATGTTCAAACCTACGCCAAGTTCTATTCCTTTAAAAAAAAAAGTTTCTCCCTAAACCTTCATTCCAAGCTATGATGGGAAATGTTTAGGAAACTACTTCTTTTAGCAATTATGTTTGGTGCTACTAGCGGTGCAGAACATCTACAGCAGCTTTAAACGTCCAGAACGTGCTCGGTAATATTAAGCAACAACCATAACATTTTACAAGTTTAAACGGATGATTTGATTTCTTTTACTATCAAAGGGATTTCGCACGTTGGAGGATATTCGCACTAAGGCGGTTTTGAATCACACTCTAAGGATTGGACTAAAACACTACGATGACCTCCTTGAGCGGATGCCAAGAACCGAAGCAAATGCCATTGAGAAAACGGTTTGTACAGACCTTTTTTTTTTTTTTTTTTTTTTTTTATGGCCTGCAGTAAAGAAAATAGGCTTAACCAAGCAATTAAACTGGGAGGTTTTCTTTGTTCTTGCTCTCCATAACAACATCGTCCGGTTGTGAAGAACAAGAATGCATCTACTTGATTTTCACAGCAGTAAATAATAAAACTGCATTTCAAAAAGACAAGCGATCAAAAAAAGCAAAGCAATTTTGTGTTGGCTGCAGCGAAACTGTCCGTCTTCTTTGGTCAGCTGATGGACATAACAGAGACTGTTAGTGAGTCTGTCGTCCCTTAGGAAGAGTGGGAGCTCTTGAAAGCTGGCGCTTCATAAGTCAGAAGCTACTGAGCTCCCTTACAGAGACTTGGGTCCAAGCCAGTTGTTTTCTTACTATTACTTGGAACGTCCCACTGTTTTCCTCTGAACAGACCTGATAGATAAAAAGAGCAGATGAAGAAGATGAGTGCAACATGTGCTTTCCTAGCTTGACGGGAATGATATGTAGGGCATGTAAACTTATTACCTTAGGCATATCAGCTTTAAATTACTGCAATGCTAGGTATAAATTAGCGTTTAAGAATTAAATAAAATACTTGACCCTGGTCCACAAAACCACAAAAAAGTAGCACGGGTATATTTGAAGCAATAAACAAAATGTATTATTTTCTTTTATGCCAAAACTCATTAAGATATTAAGTAAACAATGTTCTATGAGGAATTTTTTGTAAATTTACTATCATAAATATATCCAAATATTTTACGAGCCTCAGATTCCAGATTTTCAAATAGTCGTATCTCTATCCTCTATTTCTGTCCTATGTCAAAGGAAAGCTTATTTATTTGGCTTTCAGATATAAAATTGACCCTTATGACTGTTGTGGTCCAGGATCTCTCTCTCTCTCTCACACACACACACACACACACTACACAGCTATTGACACGTTTGAGGTTAGTGTTTTTTATGAAAATGTTGTTGAATTGTGCTCAGCAAGGCTTTTTTATTTGAAAACAAGTATAGTTAAATGGCAATATACAAACATTTTAAATACCTTTCCTATTTTAATATCTATATATTTTTAAAATCGAACGTATTCTGGTAATACAAAGCTGAATTTCCAGAAATGATTTTAAATTATTGTTGTTGTGTTTTTTTTTTTTATGATTAGAAGTGACTAAAGAACAGCTTTATCTGTTACATTTGATCAAATGAGTGCATCCTTGTTATTAAAATGGTAATTACAAAATGAGTGTATATAAATGCGATTATCTAATAAATAAACTGAGTAAATGTGGCTAAAACGTGACTGTGATGTGCGTGACAGGTGAAGGAGGCAGCTCACAGTGTGGACACGCAGCTGGTGGTTATGGCGTGTGGTTCGTACCGCAGGGGCAAGAGCACGTGTGGAGATGTGGACGTCCTCATCACGCACCCTGACGGGGAATCACACAAGGGGGTTTTCAGCAAAGTGTTGCACCTCCTCCATCAGAGCGGTATGGTGTTATACAGAGACATTTAGAATTTGAATTTATAATTTAATGAACTCGCAGTTGTTATATATATATATATATATATATATATATATATATATATATATATATATATATATATTATATATATATATATATAATATTTTTTTTTTTTTTTTTTAATTATTATTTTATATTTTCTCATCCAGGTTTCCTGACAGACGACCTTGTTAGCCATGAGGAGAACGGTGAACAGAAGAAATACATGGGCATCTGCCGGCTTCCGGGCCCTTCACAGCACCACAGGCGCTTGGACATCATTGTAGTGCCCTATGCGGAATTTGCATGCGCTCTTCTGTACTTTACCGGCTCCGCCCACTTCAACAGATCAATGAGGGCACTGGCCAAGACCAAACACATGAGCCTATCGGAACACTCTCTGAACTGTGCTGTGGTGCGGCAGCGTGGTGTGAAGCTGGTGGCGGGAACTCCTTTACACACCGCGGCGGAGAAAGACGTCTTCAAACTCCTCGGCATACCGTAGCGAGAACCACATGAGCGAGACTGGTGACAGGACTGCATGCTAACGTATTACATGACTGCGCTTTACATGAGAACACTTTATGATTTTTAACTCTATGGAATCATGCTGTTAATGTGGGAGTGCACTATAGAATTGCTTTAATTTGCATCATGTGACATGAAAGTTCTTTTACTGGATGTATTTTAATAAGAGATGTCATTACCTCTTGATGTGTATTACTTGAAATTTATAAATTATTAAAGCACATCAAAATGTATTTTTAACATTTTATTTTTAATGGTTATTTTTCAAAACAAGATTCAAAACACAAACAGCATTTTATTTATGAATAGGCTGAATACATCAACTCACTGCTGAACAAGAACACACTGCTCAACAGAACACTTGGTGACTTTTCTGTATTTCCTTTTTTGAGGAATTTGAAGGATTTCTCTCAAGGTTATTTTGTGTAATATGTCTGACAATACAAAACAGATAATTTAAAGTTTGTTTGTACAGACTGCAGTATAGGTTATAAACCCCGCCCTCTCCATGTAATCTAATGGGACATGAGACAAACTATATAATTTGATTAGTTTCCGTCATTTGAGGTAGTTATTGTCGTGCTGATGTATGTTCAAGTGTTCGCTAAAAAGATTATTTGACGTTATAAAACCGTGGTGTCGTGGTTGTGATCTTATGATTAGGTCCGCGAGGGTGTGGGCGGGACTTTGGCTCCACGGCTCCACCTCACAAACTATTACGTGCTCAGGCTCCAATGACGTCATTTTCACAAGATGGGAATGTTTTTTTTCTTCACTTTCTGTAGCGGAAGGAAGCGGAGTCGCGTCGTCCATCTTTTTTTACAGTCTATGGTACCGACCGAATTGCGTCGGTGCTACTGAGTACCAATTCACATCAAATAAATCAATTTCAAATGTCGGTACCTGAGAACTGATCGTGTGTGTTACACAGAGACAGAAGGCCTTTACACACACAGACTTTTCCGGAAAATTAACGGTAAATTGCAGGGGAGAGATCATGTGCGAACAGGCCCTTTTTTAAAATCCCGGTAAATTCGTTCTGGCATTTTAACAGAATGAGAAATTGTAACACATTACCAGTAGCTTTGCCGGAATTCTGCTGCGTGTGAAATTAAACACAGGTACGACTTCAGGACGCGGTGACGTAAGAGGTCTACTCAGCCAATCAGAACATTTCGATGCAGACGACGCATTCTTTCTGCACTGTTTACAGAAATAAAAGAAATGTCATTCATCTGGAACGACAATGAATTTAAAACGCATCTCCTTATGAAGAAATTTGTCGTCAGCTGAGAAGAACTTTTAGGAGCTGTTCAAAATGTGACGTCCTTCGCGCGCTCATAATGGAAGCGATGCGGCGCACTCCTCATCATTTCCCCTAATAACATCGAAAGCTCAGTCAAAATAAAGCAATACTTGGTCAAAGCTGTACAGGGATAGCCATTTTAAAGTAAATTTAGTAGCAGATGTAGTGCAAGTGATTTTTATTGCTTGAAATCCATTTATCCTTTGCTGAAACTTCCGTGTCTTCACGGAAAGCGCACATCACGGCTACTTGGTAGAATTTATTGGGCCTACTTTGATTGGATGTTAATGTTATATGTTTAGAGGTTAATGATGAAATCTTCAAGAAATTACCAGTATTTTGTAATGGATGTGTGAATGTCGATTTTCCGGGAAAAAAGACGGAATGCTGTTGCCTGTGTTAACAGGGAAGTTTTAAATTTACCGCTAAACTCGAATCTTCTCAGCAACCTGTCAAAATAAAAGTACGATTTGACACGTAACAGAAACACTCTTATATTTGTCTTTTGTAGAGCATGATGTATGTCTTTACATATTCCATTCACTGTACCACATTAACCACGTAATTGTAGAAAAAACTATTATTATTAAAACTTTTTAAAGTAATATTTACATGGGTTGCAGTCAGGTAATTACAGTGGAAGTTAATAAGCCTATGGCCAGTCCATTATTGTTAAAATACTCACTAATAGAGACTCAATATGCATAAATAGGCAATATGCATGATACAGTCAATATAAATGTTAACATGAAAAAATGTGAAAGTGTGAAAAATCTCCAATCCCTGCTTCCGGTTGGTCAACAGCTGTGTCTTATTCACAATTTAGGACAGTTATGACTGTTTCACCCAACTGATAACACCGTCCATAAACTAGTTAAAAAACCCGTCCAGCATTTTATCTTAAAACACACTAAAAATGTTCTGTATGCCCTGTATACCTTCTTCTAATTATATGTCATGTTAGTGTCAGAGTACTTCTACTCTAGCAAACGGACCTTAAGTAGCACGGGTACATTTGTAGCAACAGCAGACTGTACATTCTATGGGTTAAAAATGATACACCTTTCTTTTATGGCGAAAATCATCACGTTCAGACTGGTTTTGTTGTCCATGGTCAGAAAATAACTAAATATATAAATAAATAGATAAACACGTTTCCGCCCCCTATCGGCGTTTCGATGCAATCGACGATCGATTCAGCGAGTGATTCTTTTTGGTAAACCGATTCAATTGAGTCGCTGAGATGATTCAAATCCCCACTGCCGCTGCGAGCGCTGCCTCGGTGGGCGGATCGAAGCGCAGTCTGTCCCATCATCACGTTGCGCACATGGCGTAGGATGTGACCGCGCCACACCCAGCTGTTTCTGAACTACAGTTCGCAGGGACCCGCTTGTGTAATAGTCGGGGGCGACCAGTGGCACGGAGCGCACGCTGCCGCTCCACTGCTGTGCCTCCCTTCATGTCCCAATAACAGCAGAAGACGAGAGGCGCGTGAGCGAGAGCCTTGCACGCGTTGAGGAACAATACGCGGCGATAGCCCTTGCGACCAAAGTCGACACCGAGACACTGTAATGTCCTATCAGCCTGTTTAAAATGGGCTTGTTTTTATATATCGCTGGATCTGCCAACCCCACCGAGGCAACTGTCTACGAGGTGAGAAAAGTCTTCTGCCGTCAAACTTTATTTGTGCTGTTGCACTAATGAACACTTTGCATCTTTCATCCGCAGTTTGTCGCGCGCGGTAACCGGTCGCGTCCTTAACAGCGTCCAACTTTTTATTTCTTTTGCAACCCGATACATCTGTTTGTTCCGAGCCTCGCGTGCCGACCAATAGTCTCGCGTCAGGTCGCGGAAGCGCGGGGCCGCGTCTCAAACCCGAGTTGGTTGCTTGCTAGGCTGCATGTTGGGGGCATGACGGTGACGGCGAAAGTGCTGCTCGGGTAGACGCCTGTATAGGTTTTGAGACACGGCCTAATAGTAAACCAGGGCCGAGTTCGGTAAACAAAAGTCTGCTATGCAGCTGCCACGCATTTCAAGATGAAATGGGTTCAATTTAAAATAGAATGAACTGTTGTGAATGTAAATGAATCGGCGCGAGTGCAAAGTAACCGTTTATATCCAATAAAACTGATTCAGCAGTTGTGTTGAAGCAGCCATTAATCCACAGACCTGTCACGTATACATTGTGTCTATCTTTTACAAAGGTCTATGGATTTAGTTATCATGATGAAGACTGTGCTAATCTCTCTTGTCTGTAGTTCAAAGAAGTGGATTCATCGATAAAATGTGCTGAGTGATTCATTTTCCTCCTGAGTGGGGATCAGAGTTACTACAATCTAGGCTTTTGTCTGCGATTTCTGTGATACTGAGTTTTATTAAAATATATGCAAATATATTTTGATACTAGCAAGGTGTCTACAGTATTTTTTTAATTTTTAAAAAAAAAAACTGCAAATAGAGCTCCTATATGTTGAATGTTGTAATGCGGTTTACGTTTTATAGAGCAGGATAAACAGAACAATAACACTAGGTTTTATAATGCGCCTACAAATTATGAAGACTGTGTTGTGTAAAGAGATACTGGTGTATTTGTTTTATTTTATTTTTTGTCAGGTACTGAGGTTCATACTTTAATTCAATTGAATTATTTGGATGTAATTGAAGTTCAAAAAGAAGTATAGACCGTTAGGACACTTTTAGTGAAAGCACATGAGCGGGTTCTGATGATTGTGTAGGCCTCTATTGATTTGATGTTCCTGTAGAGGTTTTTTTTTTTTTTTTTTTTTTTTTTTTTGGTCATTCAAGATTTGTCAAGTTTTACATGTGTATCACTTCTGAGTTTGGGTTAACTCAGTGTTGGGGATTTGTCAGGGCATACAAGTAAACGCAAAGTCAAGAAAAAGTGATTGGCTGGCATGCGTGAGGAGAAAAATACACAGGAAAGAAGAAAAAATGCTTCCAGACTGGTTTCTAAAGTGGCTTTGCGGGTACATATAAAATGGCTTCTTTTTTTTACTATATAGGAATAGTCTGCTTCTAGAACAGCTGTAGTTATGCAATGCTGTTCCTTGAAACCTAATAGGCTATTTACGTTTAACCCTACTGAAACGTGGTGATATAAAAACACAGCCCTAAACCTGTGAAGATGTAACGACAGCACCGAAGCAGGTTAACTACAGACTGTCTGTCGTTCCATCAGTCGACCACATAACCTGAAGACAAGCCTTGCAACTTAAACAGGATTCTTCCGAGGAGTGTGTTGTGTAATACAGATCGCTTGTGTTCCTCCTCCAAATAAGAATTAAAACCCCATGTGTACCCAGAAGACTCTTGAGTCTTAGCTGACTCCGTGTTAGCGTTCATCTCTTGCGTTACTTATTGAGATATTTGACATTGATGAAGAGAATGAAAGCTGAGATGAACGTTACACGCTGGTGGCCAAGTTAATCAAGTGCTGTTAAGTGTCCACAGCCAGTTGAGGTACAGGATTATGGTATCGTATGCTGTCACTGATACTCCACTTCTCACTAAGACTGTGGAAAACCAGTCAAGTACCGTTATTAGACAGGCCAGCGTTGTCCGCCGCTTTCAGCAGCTTCTCATTATAACCTATTAAACTTCAATTAGTTTGTGATATAATGTTTTCTGGCAACGAAACCGGATATGGAGAGAGCGTCCACAGCCGCAAAGAGTGAATTCAATTTGCCAAGGTCTCTCAGATGCTACACGCGTGTTTTTGAAAACTAAATAAAATTATTAAATGCTATTTATTTGAAAGAAGGCAAAGAAACTTGATTTTCAATAGTGGTTGTGTTTGGCTGCGCTGTCGGGATACTTGGGGTCAGCTAAAGACGTCATGCACTTATAATGACCTTGACACCATTTGGTAACAAAAATATATTGTAAAAATAGGTCAGAAAAGCTGAAATGGTTCTGAGAAAAGGGCTTGCGTCATTTGTTTGCAGATTCCACACGGCTTGATATTTAGTATTCAGTAGAATGTGATTCATTGTGTTTGGCTTAAGTGTCCAAATAGTTTTTTTGGGTCACTGTGTGCTTAATAATATCCAGAAACAGTATGTCCAGTCTCGTGTTGCAGAGTCAGCGCTGGTTAGTTGTGGATATTTGTGCTTGGTGATAAACGATACACTCAAAGTGCTGTGACAGTCCTGGAAAAGAATGTTCTCAAGGATGAGGCACGGGGTCATGGGGCTACACTTGACCTGATCAGCAGAATGGAGACTTCTGTGGCTATGGTCTACGGCGGACGGCTTAGTAATGGCTGTCTTGCGTAAACTCGTGGTTAAAACAGTCGGCTGTGGTTGCTAGAAAGTCAGTTTAAAAAAAAAAATAGCGAGTAAAATGTGGGGTAATTTTCATTTTTGGGTAAACCATTCCTTAACACAATAGTTTGGCGACATTTTTCGCTCGTATACTTAATTGTTCATTTAACAACTTAAGTGAACTGCTTTAACTTATTACTTTTAACGTACTGACTGTCCTCGTGCATCTTTATAATGTAAGGTGTAAAATAGATGGTCACGCTGATTTAAGCAGCATTAGCCAATATTGACATATTTATTAAAATCGGCTAAATCAATAGGCATTGCAGGACCAGCAAGCATGAACTCAATAGCCCATTATGAACACTATTCCTCAAATAAATATTAGTCAAGCGAGTATTGTGAAAGGTAATGTTGTTTGTTACCACAGCAACAGCTTTTGTGCGCTTCTTGTGTACGAACAACAGTATTTTGTAAAATTGGCAAAATGGCAAGAAAAGCATAATGTATATCGGGATTATTTAACAGAATTTTTCTATTTGTTAGGCTACTGACATAGCAAGATTATCGTAGTTCAAAGTTAGTGGTATAAGCTTGCTTGCTTTGAAACGGCCTGCACAAAACCTTTCCATTTCATTTTTTTTTTGTATTAAAATACTTTCTTGCTCATCTGCTGACTTTTCTCTGAACCCACCATGAGATGATCATGGAGAAAACCACCTTTAAAAATGGTTCATTAAAGTTTATTGGTTATATATATATATATATATATATATATATATATATATATATATATATATATATATATATATATATATATATATATATATATATATAATTACTTATAGGCAAACTAAACAGCAAAAAGGCAAAGGAAGTTTAGGTATGTTACAGGATCTAACAGAGACGGGACAAAACAGTGTGTGTCTTTTTTTGTTACCTCCTTATGTTATTTTAAACTGTCTACTCCCTCATTGAGGGATCATCTCATTATAATGCAGCCCTCCTTACAGTCCTTTACCGCCTGTAACTTTCCGTACACCAATCCCTGGCCCTTGAGTGAAGTGTGTGTGTGTGTGTGTGTGTGTGTTCCTCTCCGCTGTGTATCATGACTGCTGTGCTGAAAGGACTTTCACAAGGCTGCTGAAGGACTGTGGAGTATCATGTCTATACTGCAGCAGGAGGCAAGAATGGTAGAGAACTGGGTCGCCTAACTTTTAACCGAAATGAAACAAACGTGCCTTTTGAAGGTTTCTGCTTGTTTTGTTGTGATCTAGCTGTAGTCTTTATATTCTTTATGGCAACTGGGTGTGCTTAATGTTTAACTGGATTTACTTTAGAAAGGGAAAGAACGCTGTTTCAAAAGGTTAGGTAATTGTCAGATTTTGCAGGGCACAACGCCGACAATGTGACTTTATCAAATATGAAATGTTCAGGTGGCTTTTGTTCTTTTATATTTGGATTTAACATGAAAAGACTGGATTTTGAAACCAGCGCTTTGTTCTCTAACGTGACGCTTTTATCCCCGGATCTAAGGTTATTTCAGGTTGCAAAGATATGTTCTTTTTTTTATCTTGAATTGTATGTATTTAAGGTGTAGAGAAAATGTTTTTGATACTCCACATGACTTTTTGCTGGACTCAATGGTATAACAATGTTCTGTACACCAGTTCATTTTTGTTGTTACATTTGTATTTGCCACCGATCAACTTTTCTGTTAAAATGTTTTGATTCAGGTTTTTTTTTTTACCTGACACATTCTGATGCTTTATTTCACACAGATACAAACACAAATCGCACCCATTAGGCACCGTGATTAGTTTATCACGCAGAGTGATGAGTTTATCACTAGTTTAAGGAATAGTTAACCCAGAAATGAAAAATGTGCTGAGAATTTGCTTTCCCCTCAGGCCATCCAAGATTTTGGAGAAATGTAGCTTTACATCACGTTCTCTATAAAAACAGTACAGTGAACTTGCATTTGAGTTAGAAGCGTTAAAGTCGAAATGTCTCAGCTTTTTACTTTTCAAGATGTTGACTGATGGACTGGAGCGAGAGGATTACTGAGATGGGTTTATCAGCTGTTGTTTGGACTCTTATTCTGACAGCAACGATGAGTAAGTCACATAACGCTACATTTCTTGAAATCTTCATCCATTTGTATTGAATGGCCTGAGGGTGAGCACATTTTCAATAAATAATTATTTTAGGGTGAACTGTTCTGTTATAATTTGCGGTTATAGTGGTAAACGTTTTGTGGATTCAGCATTTATCTTGATGTTGTTTTTGTTCCCTAGCAGGTTCTCCACTGTGAGGGTGTGAATAATAAAAGCTACGTGTGCGAGACGGGACACTGCTGTGGAGAGTCCCAGTGCTGCAGCTACTACTATGAACTCTGGTGTAAGTACATCCTTCTTATTGTATCGTCATTGTAGGTGAAAATGTTTGCCGGGAATTCGTAGAGACTTGAAGACGTGAAGGGAAGTGAAACTTGAATCGAATCATCAGGTGAATTTCTTGATTGTGTCCTGGTTGAATAAATGAGACCAAGAAATAGAAAAATTTTAATTCTGTCATCGTTTCCTCGCCCTAGAGTAGTTCCAAACCTCTATGAATTTCTTTGTTCACAAAGGAAGATATTTTGAAAAAAGTTTGTAACCGGGCTGTTTTGGTCACCATTGCCTTTCATAGTAGGAAAAAAAATTCTATGGATGGCGACGGTGACCCAAAACAGCCCGGTTACCACCATTTGTTAAAAAAAATATCTCCCTTTTGTGTTCTGCGCAACAAAGAAATTCATACAGGTTTGGAACTACTCGAGGGCGAGGAAACGATGGTCGAATTTCATTTTTGGGTGAGCTACTTCTTTAAGAGCACGCCAAAATGAGGAGAAAAGCTTAAGATGCTTGACCTTGAAAGTGTGGAGTAAAAAACGACGAGACTCACAAATCGTTACGCAGAGAGTGTGACCGTTTGCGCATTAGCCCTGGATTTAGCGTAAGAGGAATTAGTCAGGTTTTAAGTAGCAGTATAGAGTACAAAGACATATTTAAAATATTTCGCTGGTGTTATTTCTCGGGGGTTTATTTTTTTCAGGGTTCTGGCTGGTGTGGGCCATCATCTTCATCCTGAGCTGCTGCTGCGTTTGTCATCATCGACGCACCAAACACAGACTGCAACAACAACAACGGCAGCATGAGATCAACCTCATTGCCTACAGAGAGGTTCACAACTACACCTCGCTGCCCTTCTACTACAGTAATGTCATCCATACTATTAGTTTTTAACCTCATTTATTTAGCGTTTCTTTATTCTTAAAACCTGAAAAGGAATTCGAAAATAGCCTGTGTTCTTCTTTATTTGCATACTACGTAGAATAAAAGTCCCCGGCTTATATTAGGTGGCCGTAACTGCTATGTACTCGCATAAAAAAAATAAGCACAGTGTACTTATTGCGCTCATGTTGTATCGCAAAACAGTTTTGCTGCTATTGAGGTGGGATGCGGGTATGGTTAGGGGCAGGTTTGGTTGGTAATTATACATGTAATCACAGAAATTCATTTTCAGGTGTAATTACATGCATTTTTACAAATATAAGTACAATATAAAAACATGCATGTACGCAATAAGTGCATTGCATTAAATTATTAATTTAAACAAAAGCACACAGCGGTTAAGGCCACCTAATGTAAAGTGGAAACGTATTTCATTTGCTAGATTATGATTTGTTTGTGTAGAGCGAAATCAAATAATTAGTATTAATTTGTGGCATTTTATCTAATTAATTACATAATGAATCGCATGTATTTTCTGTTAGTATATTTCAGTGTGTATTCTCAGTATGCGTTTGGATTGAGAGTGAAAGGTTTTCTCAGAAAGACTTATTTGGGCTTGACCTGATTTTGCTGAAAGACGAGACGATTCGTATACACCTACACCTCCTACTCTGCACCTGCTGCCTTTTGTTTACCCTCAGTGAGAGCATGTGTGAAACACCAGCGTATCAAACATTTAGCTTGAGGGGTTTTTTCACGCCATGGGACGCAAGGTTTGATCAGAGTCCGTATTTAATGCACGTCGGTTCGCATGTCAAGCATCTTAAAAAATTAACCGTGCAAATAATTGCATGATTAATATTATGAGTAATATCTGTATCCCTGTTCTCAGTGAAAATACTTGTCTTGCATGAACTGGCTGTGATTTAAAAAAAAGGCAAACAACACAAGCGCGCAATGATATTTGTATTACAACCGCTAAAAGTTCTGAAAAAAAAACTTGATTTTTAACAATTTTCTTTGTGCATTCTGTGTAATCTCAATCAAACTGCAGCTGGGTTATTTTGATTAGTTTACAAATAACTAAAACATACAGCGAACACAATAAAACACAATAGATAAAGTAATAAAAAATGGGTTTTGAAAAACCTGTTAATCTCTAAGAGTTATCTGTTTTTTGTAAATAAACTCCTCAAAAATAGACATTTAGTGCGTCAGAGTACACCAGAGTACAGACAGTGCTAATATCATCTGTGTTGTGAGCACGTCACGTGATGATAACTACATCAGTTGAGTTATTTTGCTTTATCATTTTATGGCTTTTTATTATTTAATCTTGAGATTGTGTCATAAAATGCTTGCTTATGATAGTTTCAGTACCTGAAGCGTACGCAGTGAACCTCGCAGAACATGCATTACCTGCCCTATAGTAGACATGTATAGCTTTACTGGGTTTGATTACAGTGCTGATATCTAACTGCATTTTCCTGCTTTCATGTCATTTATTTATTTATGATCGAATGCGTAGCTTTTTACTGTACTAGACCACAGTAAGATGGATAGTGGTTATAAATAGCATTATAAAAGCCTTGTAACTAGGTGGGTTTATAATGGTATTATAAATATAGCAATCCTTCTGAATGAAACACACAGGAGTATTAAATTGTATTTATCAGTCTTCAGACAGACATACATAGTTTGCGTTTCATAATTGCTGATACAGCTATTTTTTTTTAAATTAGAAAATGATAGTCATTAATGTCATTTATGTTAATGTTTACCCAGAGAGACAATAGATGTGTTTAATGTAACAACAGTCTCAAAGCACAAAACTGGACATTCTGTAATAAAGTGCAGTCTGTTTTCATCAGCCATGGATCAAGGACAGCTCACAAAATCCGATGCGTCACACTGATTGTTGATGGGATGAGCTGATAAACTTGGTATTTTGGGGTTTGCGTATTAACAGTCTGTTAAAAATGGTGCACGTTAAAAAACAGGCTATACATTTTCTCGTTTAAAGGGTTATTTCACTCAAAAAGGAACTCTGAGTGATCATAAAGAGTTGAAAACTATTCAAAATATTGTGTTCTCCCTAGGGAAGAAAGCGCTGCAGTCAATTTCTGCCACTAAAAGCTGAAATTGACATCAGATGTTGAAATTTATGAAATGCCTAGTCAAAAGTTGAAAAGAAAAGTTGAAGACAAAGTGGAAAAACATTTGAAATAAATGGAAAATAATAAAAAAGGGCATAAATCTACGTTAAATCAAGGTGTAATACATTTCTAAATTCTAATTCTAATAAAAATGATCAGAAACCAAAACTATGATATACTGTGATAACTATGACCGTTAATAACGATTTCAGTTATGACTTTGCCATAAATTTGTATGTCATAATTTAGTCAAAATTGACAGTCGTATGAGTTTTGTCATAATTTCGACTTATCTTCGAAATATGTCATAAATTGCATAATCAAATGCAGTCGTAATTATGACTTGCCAAAGCACGATTTTGTTTTTAAATGTAGCAGAAATGAACTTTTATTAAGTTATGAGACAGTTTTGAAAAAACAAGAGATTACCCCTTCAGAAGTAGTTACAACTTTAGCTCTTCAACCATAACAAAGTCTGAATTTTGATTTGCTTTAAATTCCCCTTGCTTTTCTCAGACATTTTCTCACCATTCTTTCTCTTTTAGGATTCCTACCCAACTATCTCCTTCCAGAGTACGAGGAGGTAGTGCATCGGCCGGCTACGCCCCCTCCTCCATATAGTGCCTTAAACACGGGCCCTCCGACCTACACGAGCCCTTTAACCACCGAGCAGCAGGATGCACACTGCGCACCCGGACGGACCACTCCAGTGCCGCCTGCATCTGAAACGCTCTGCTCCAGACCCAGCCTCGAGGACATCCACACCTCTGACGGGTACCACCAGAAAGAAGACGGCAAGGGCGAGATGGAGCTAGAGCAGGACTCGGGAGGCGCTCAGCAGCCTCCCAGCGCGGAGAAGCAGAACGACTGCAGGAAGGAGCCGTTTAGGAACGTGCCGATACCTGAAGAGAAAGAGAGGAGTGTGGGAAGACACCGCAGATTCACAGGGGACTCTGGGATTGAGGTGTGTGTTTGCGGACGAGGCTTGGAGAGCCACGAGCCCAAAGAATTCGAGGGGCTTTTGAGCGACGAGGACCAGGAGGATTTCTGCGAGGAGTGCGGCCTCCGTTCTTACGGAGAGGAAAATCAGGGAACTCTGTCCCCAGAAAACAGGGTAGAGCGTGGAGCATCGCCAATGTCGCAATCTAAGAATCACCCGCTCTGCCTCTATTTGCACACAATTAATGAACAAGAGGGTCCGCTACATAGCAACACAGAATCGTCAAGCTAAGGCGAGAGGAGGACAAGACGTACAGGGAAGCTGCGGCATGCAGTGCAGGAGCAAGCAAAGACTTTGCTGAGCAATTGCACAATATGTACACTTGTTTGTAAGCATGCAATGGAAACGATTGGATTTTCTCTACACCGTTGTTCCGTCTTTTTAATGCGGTTCAGAATCTTAAAAGTGCGCAAATACGGGCTCCAAGTGCTCCACTAGACGATACACGTGGTGCTGTAGCGGTGCATTCAGGTATTCCCCGGGAGATTCGTATTTACGAGTTGAGTCGTCGTAGTTCTGACATTGCGTAGTAAAATGGCGGAGTAGAAAACATCCACAAAATATTTAGTTTGTTTTAATGTTTTTATTTAATATGTAAAGGTGCTGTAAATCGAATCGCAGTCTGTCGTAGCCGTACAACACGTTTGTACGTGCAGCACAGCAAAAGAAAAATACCCTCAATACATCCGCAGCTCAGAAACGCATGGAATATTCATCGTTTCTTCTTGGTGGCAGTCGTTTGCGTTCAGCTTGTGAATACGATCTGCCTGACAGTACTTGTGCGCATCGTAAGACATCCTCCAGGTACGGCCGCATTTACTCTGCGCAGCTTTGTGGGGGAATTCAATGAATTGAAATCGAGCGAACATGAAAACGAAGCTTTCAGATTCATGTACAATAATGTGAATTCAGTAGAAAGCTGCTCGGTTGGATATTGACTTCCGCGTGAGCAGTGCTATGCGCGTTGCCACGCTATTGAGAACGGACCAGTTTTACCTTCGAAATTTTGCTGAAATTGAAACGTGACCAGACTTTAACCGAGCTTCGAAATATGTAAACACTAGTGCGCTAAACGTTGTGTCCTCGGGACGGTCGAAGAGCAATCTAAAAACTGACTGAACACCAGAAAAACACCATGTGCTTTTAATGTCCATGGTGACTTTCCATAATGTGATGGGACGAATCTTATTGGTGTGGTTTTTTTTTGTTTTGCACAATCGCGTTCTTCTGAATGAGTCGTATTCATGATTATTCATTTCAAATGCAAGGTATTTACGTACAGTCTTAATTCACATTCTGTCTGTTTATATTGTGCTCTTTTGGCTGCCGTGTACTCTGATGAATTATTAATGTGTATTTGGTGTTCAGAACCAGTTTGATTTATAAATCTGAGTTTCTGTAGCCAAACTAGGCTATACAGATGGTGATACGGGGCCGATGTTAGAATTGGGCTTGGAGCTGCTTTATTACTACTAATCATCGGTTTTTGATTGCAAGCATACATCCATACATACATAATCAATATTCCTTTTGAACCTGTAGGGATGAAAGCCTTGCCAAAGGGAGGTGTCTTTAGCACACAAGCGTTTACTGCATTAAGTCGGTTCTTTTAGGTGTTTAGTCATTGATATAAGCTACCGATTAAATTATTATTATTTTTTTTTAATTTCTGATTGAACCTATTCAAGTGAACTCCAAAGACAGAAACACTTTGATGTTTGTAAAATGATAATATACATGAATCTTTGTGTAAAGCACATCTCGTTGAACTTGATGAACACATATGGGTACAGATTTGATTAAGCTTTATGGTGGTAACATGGTTTTTTTTTCAAGTGCCTTTTATTTCAATTTTGCACTGTTACAACCACTCTAAATATGGTTTCGCATGCCAGTTGTCAAGTGACTTTTTAAACCTTAGCCTCATCGAATATAGTTTTATATAAAAACTGTGCCTTGATTTTATATTCACATGCATACTAATGAGCCATGTATGTAATGATATGATGATCTATTTTTGTACTTCTGCACCAAAGTAGCTTCAGTTTCAAGGTCCTCCATGACCTCTGAACACCGCTTTCAAAGCTCTCCAAGTTAATTTATTTCACCGCCCTAATGAATGTTATTAGAAAAGAGATTTGCTGCTCTTACCGGTGTCTCTGTGATGACAATCTATTATTATTATTATTATTATTATTATTAGAGCTAGCTTGGAGACCGATACCTAATCAATCTCTTTCTCTGATATATTAACTCTGATATATTAAATTAATATTAGATGCTGATTTTCAAAGTCTTAAATGCTCTGATGCGTCCCATTTAAGGCTTAAAATATTATGTCATATTGTACAGCCTGCAGCTGTTTCGTCTAACAATGTAATCAAATGAGTTATGACGCGGTTGATATTTTTATCTGTTAAAAAAATCGCTAAACTGTTCATTAAATCAAATCAAAACAACACGTGTGAGTGTTTTTCTTTCATTAGTAGGGATTCTGATTCATTCCAGTGACTTGAATCTTTGAATCAGTTCACTAACTAAGATCCGTTCGGTCACCGGCCCTTTGAACAGTGCAGTGAACGGATCTTTTTAGAGAACTGTTAGTGAGGCCAAAAAGGAAGGGGTTTTAAACGGCTTGTATTCTTTATTAAATTACGTGTATGCTTAAGACACGCACAAAAAAACATTTAACGGCGTGTTTGTTCTTATCGTGTGAATTTATGGCGCTTTACGAACGTGATGTTTTGTTCAGTCCAAACCGTATCGTTTAGTGAAGCGAGGTCCATCATTTGAAAGCTGCTAGCCGGTGTGTTTGAAAAGCGCATGCGTGAACGATTTGTGATTTCATCTTACTTACAAACTAAAAACATGTATCAGTACCATGTTGAATAAATTATCGATAATTTGACCGAAATCTAAGTAACTACTATAGTGTTTTGTATTATAATATACTTTATTATGTTAAATCGTATTCCTCATTTATTGCATAATCCTCACGACAGTCCTGACAGCTCGGGTCAATAATCCCAGTTCCGTGGGCTGCGGCATGATGCGCTCTCTCTGATTGGTTCAATGCTTTACGGAAGTCGAGAAGGACTTTCACCTACTCGATCATGGCAGACGGGCAGACAGCAGTCAGGTAAAAGTTGTTCCCGACATCCGTAACAAAGCAAAGTCAAGTATTCTCAGTGCAATATTATTCTTGTTCGCAGTAACGCGGCTGTTGCGCGTGTCTACAATGACGTGAAGGTGTGTTTTTTTCCCAAAACTTACTTAAAATCGATTTTGTAAAGCAGTTATCAGTGCATGTTGTTATTTTATACATCGCTGCCAATGCACATAGCCATCATAATAAGTTTAATATTTTAATTGCTGACTTGTGTTAAACGCGTTTAATGCGGACAGTGGTGTAAAACAACGAATCGTTACATACAGGAATACTACGGAAAGATACTGAAGACGGTGTCTGATCTGAAAAGCAACGCCTGTGTCCCGTCTGCTAAGTCTGTTCCTGCATACGTGAGAAAAGTCATAGCTGAGATCCATCCAGACGTCGCTGCAAAGTGAGGTTTACTTCGGTGAATGATATCAGCTAATACGTGCGCGTTTAAGATGTCTTCGAGTAAAACATGGTCATGTAATGGCCTTAGTAAGCTTATAAACCATATAACTCACTAGTTTCAGTCTGAAAGAAAGACAAGTGATTTGCTGAAGTTAGAATTATTTTGGAAGGAACTGTAAGATAGACAGGTCTTATGCGCACCAAAGATGATTTCACAAAAAACTATCATGTTTTCCTATTGTTTGATAAACATATATTGCACATGATATTTCAAGAAATCATTCTAACATGCTGTCAAAATCTATGTTGATGCTGTGCTGGATTATTTTATTATTAGAAAGTTCAGCATTCATTATAAATGACTCTCCCTCTCTCTCTCCCTCTCTCCCTCTCTCCCTCTCTCTCTCTCTCCTCTCTCTCTCTCTCTCTCTCTCTCTCTCTCTCTCTCTCTCTCTCTCTCTCTCTCTCTCTCTCTCTCTCTCTCTCTCTCTCTCTCTCTCTCTCTCTCTCTCTCTCTCTCTCTCTCTCTCTCTCTCTCTCTCTCTCTCTCTCTCTCTCTCTCTCTCTCTCTCTCTCTCTCTCTCTCTCTCTCTCTCTCTCTCTCTCTCTCTCTCTCTCTCTCTCTCTCTCTCTCTCTCTCTCTCTCTCTCTCTCTCTCTCTCTCTCTCTCTCTCTCTCTCTCTCTCTCTCTCTCTCTCTCTCTCTCTCTCTCTCTCTCTCTCTCTCTCTCTCTCTCTCTCTCTCTCTCTCTCTCTCTCTCTCTCTCTCTCTCTCTCTCTCTCTCTCTCTCTCTCTCTCTCTCTCTCTCTCTCTCTCTCTCTCTCTCTCTCTCTCTCTCTCTCTCTCTCTCTCTCTCTCTCTCTCTCTCTCTCTCTCTCTCTCTCTCTCTCTCTCTCTCTCTCTCTCTCTCTCTCTCTCTCTCTCTCTCTCTCTCTCTCTCTCTCTCTCTCTCTCTCTCTCTCTCTCTCTCTCTCTCTCTCTCTCTCTCTCTCTCTCTCTCTCTCTCTCTCTCTCTCTCTCTCTCTCTCTCTCTCTCTCTCTCTCTCTCTCTCTCTCTCTCTCTCTCTCTCTCTCTCTCTCTCTCTCTCTCTCTCTCTCTCTCTCTCTCTCTCTCTCTCTCTCTCTCTCTCTCTCTCTCTCTCTCTCTCTCTCTCTCTCTCTCTCTCTCTCTCTCTCTCTCTCTCTCTCTCTCTCTCTCTCTCTCTCTCTCTCTCTCTCTCTCTCCCTCTCTCTCTCTCCCTCTCTCTCCCCCTCTCTCTCTCTCCCCCTCTCTCTCTCTCTCTCTCTTCACTGATTTCAGTGGGCTTAATAGGGTCACTTGCCCTGATAATACACTGCATCTAAAATATATGATATGCCAGTCATATAAAACAGATTCGGGCCATGATTCTGATTGGTCGGCGCTGTCATAAATTACTCTACAGAAGCAATTAAACTCTACTCTATTTAAGTAGATATCCGGTTAGCAGCTCTTACTATAAAGCTCTATACACCTCAGCAACACCCTTTAGCTGTTATAAATTCACCGTAGACCATGACTTCTCGTGACTTTTTGTTTATTATATGAACATAATACCGATTTATGTTTTTTTTTTTCTGACAATACCTCTAATGACATGAAATTCCTTGGAGTTTTACATATTTCTGATTCAGTGCTCTTGACCACTTGGTGGCAGATACTATGGCTGTGGCCTGGTGGTCCCTGAGTGTCTGGAGTGCTGCAGGGTGCTGGATCTGGGGTGTGGGAGCGGACGGGACTGCTACATGCTCAGCCAGATCGTAGGAGAGAGGGGACACGTCACGGGCATTGACATGACTGAAGACCAGGTTCATTTGAAGTTTCTGATAACGCTGTGATGCTGTGAAGCTTTTGGCTTATTTTATATTAGTAGTTAGTAAATGTGTATTTCTGTTTTGCTATTTTGCTTAATACAAAAAAAAAACAAGCTAAACTGATTTTAAAATATACATTTGAAATACAATTGCTGTCGTCTTTTTAAACAAAATATGAGATTAATAATTGATATATATATATATATATATATATATATATATATATATATATATATATATATATATATATATTATTTTTTTTATTTTTATTATTTATTATTATTATTATTTTTTTATTAATATAATTAATAGATTTAATCAAATTGAATATATGTATTTGTGCTGTCAGTCAACTACAGTATTTAATGACTAATATTTTTTTATGTATTATCCTAAATGCATTTGACATGATGGTGTGTGTGAACTGCTCGGGTGTTTTTGGTTTACAGCTTGAGGTGGCCAGGAAATACGTTGACTACCACATGCAAAGATTTGGTTATAAAAAGCCAAATGTGAATTTTGTTCAAGGCTACATCGAAGCCTTGACAGAAGCAGGTCTGGAGGAGAAGTCATATGATGTCCTCATGTAAGTTTCAAAATAGCAGCCCATTTGTGAAGACGAATTAGTTCTAAACACGTTGATGACACAGGACTGTTTACTTTTATTTTGTTTACTTAGTTTTTGCTCTTTTATTTTCAAAAGATCAAACTGTGTGGTGAACCTCTCACCAGATAAAGCCAGTGTCCTGAGGGAGGCTTATCGTGTTCTGAAGGTACCTTCGTGCTAAATTCAGCTGACTCTCAGATGCTAGAATAATATGGTAAATGATGAACGTAAGTGAAATGAAAATCACCTGTATTTTTCTAGTAACCTTTCAGACCTCGGTTAGCTTGATTAGGTGTGTTTGATTGGGGCTGATACAAAACCGCAGCTCTCCACAAACAACGTTCACAACCCCTGGCCTAAAACATCTTACTTTCAAAATGTTAACAAATATGGATATCTTTTGTTCCTTTAGCTCATTAAGAAATGTTAATTTGCTCTGTCTTTAGGATGGAGGGGAACTGTACTTTAGTGATGTTTATAGTGATGCTCGAATCCCAGAAGACCTCAAGGCCAACCAAGTATTATGGGGTAGGAAAGAACATAACCTTTTTTTTTCCTATTTAGCTTGTTTTCTTTGTTTTAAAAGTCTTTAAAAAAGCTCTTAAAATCCAACAACAGCTAATAAAACTCTTTGAGAACACGGGTTCTCTTAAATGTGTTCCTTACACTTTCTTACTTGGTCATGAATGTAACATAAAACCTGCAGAAACCCTGCTTGCCCAGTGTTGCATGTTTATTTGTGTCGCTGTGTTAAATGACACTGATACGGACTGTACTGATCAGGTGAATGCCTCAGTGGAGCACTATGCTGGGAAGACCTGATACGGCTGGCTGAAGAGGTTGGGTTCTGTAAACCCCGACTGGTTACCGCTAGTACCATCACTGTAAGCAACGAGGAGCTGGAGAACCTGCTTGGTGAGATGTTTAAAATGTGCCACCTTCTAACGGGAATAGTTGGAACCAGGCTATATTGAACTAACTACACTTGTCTGGGTTTGCTGCAAAGTGAAAATGGAAATCCAAAGTTTTTTTTGAGTCCTCTGTTGTTGGCAGAGCAAAAAGGTTTTATATATATATATATTTTGAACACAAAAGATATTTTGAATAATGTTGGTAGCCAAACAGTTTTAGTGACTTAACTTTATTTTACTATTAACACTGTTTGGGGGGGGGGATGTAACATTATTTAAGATATTATCTTTTATGTTCCATAGAAGTAAGTCATACAGGTTTGAAATGATATGTTGTTGAGTAAATGACTGCTCTTATACCACACTTGCCCCATATGTACCACAAAAAATGTGTGTAGAACTACTGAGAAGACCAAAAAAAAAAAAACCAATCTTTCGTTGTTCATTTAAAAGTGGTTCTTTAGTTTATAATTGTATTAAAAAAACCTGATGTGTTGATCATTTGAACATAATTGTGGAAGTTTGTGGTTTTACTTTAAATTTAATACTTTAAAATTTGTTTAGGTGACTACAAATTTGTGTCGGCCACATACCGGCTCTTCAAGTTACCAAAAGGTTCAGAAAAGAAGTCCTGTCTGGTCATGTACAATGGAGAAATTACAGGTCTGGAGGAGAGCTTCGAGTTTGATGCCCAGTATACGTTTAAGGTGTGTGTAAGCTACATCTAGATCTGCATTACTCCTTCAGCGGAGATGTTATGATTTTCACCGAAATATGAAGTAACAGAACTGTTCTTAACACCTGGATATTGAACATTTCAACGAATCAGCATATAAGTGTGATTTCTGAAGGATGATGTAATGGCTAATGAAAATTCAGCTGCACTCTAACGATGAATTACGTTTTAAAATACTTTATAAAAGAACTGTGACCAATAAATGAAGACTTGATAATCCAAAAACTCTAAACAGTTGTGTGCAAGCATGACTAGGAGACTTTAACGTGCTTCTCTAGGTAGATAAAGAGATGGAGGTGGATGATGATGTGGCCAGCATCTTGAGCAACTCCAGGTTTTCTGGAGAATTCACATTTCAGCATCAGGAGCTGAAACCCTCCGGCTCTGGAGGATGCTGGGCCAAACCCAAGGTAAGCGACTCGTTTCTTACCAGTGTATCAACATGCCTCAGTTTATATTCGGTAACGCACTCGATATCTCGTGCCTTTTGCGTAATGGTCAAATTGAGTTTTCATCGTAAAATCGGTTTTTGTTGTAATTTTAGATTTGCGTTCAAAATATTGCTCATTGGATCCCCGAGTTGCTTTAGCTTCAGCAGCAGACACGCGAGGTTATCTAGCCAAAAAGCCTTGGTCACAGAGGTTTCAAACAAAGAGTGGCGTGTTACCAGCTCTGGTGGTGATTCAGTCCCTTCAAACACAAGAAAGGACTGTTTAGAGTTACTTCTCAACACTGAAGCATCATTTTCAAAATGCTAATGTAAAGATAAAGTCTTGATAATTGCTTTGGTTTTATTCTTAAACACTTTTTAGATTAAAATTTTTCCCTTTAAATATGGTAAAAATAAATATATATAAATATAAGCCTATAAATATGGTCTTTTTAACTGCATATCGGGGACACGTGTATGGAAGCCCGTTAAGTAAGCAAAAGTAAGTAAAAGCAAAAATATAAATGTCATTTTATCACACAATTCTTCAGGCCTACCAAAATATAATATATAATAAGTACACTCGCAGTGTATTTGAGATCTGAACGTTGCACGACACCGTTGAACCTATGCCACAACAAATTCACAATAAAAATCAAGGTTAAAGACTTTTTAAAGATTTTTTTTGGGGATTTTCACATTTCCTCAGCACATCTGAAAACTTGCCAGTGTTATCCTGGAACATTTTCACATTTCGCAAGCTGAGCCTGATGCTTTGCCCGCTGAACCAATCCTGGAACATACAACAAAAAACGCTTAATTGTAAATATTTGCTTGCTTAAATCCGGACGGCAACTTGTTTTTGGCCAGGCAATGTACACGCACTCCCTTCTTATAGATGACCCAAGAGGCCTGCCTGTAAGTTTTGACTCGAAATTGAACGGTTGTCGTTTTAATCAGTTCTTGGATGCAATACATTCTACTGTACCTATGATGTAATGGGATTGTCCTGTCTAATAAACCCAAATGATGTCAATCATGACCGTACGGTGCTTTGAATCTCCCCCTCTCTCCAGGCAGTGTCAGCGAATCCCTTTGAGTTGGTCCAGCAGATGGGCAGTGCACGTGTAACTCCTTCCACTGGGGGGTGCTGTGGAGACCAGCAATCATGCTGCCAGTAAATCCCAGCCAATTTAATAGCAGAATCAGAAAGAACTAATCTTGTAATTGTGATTTGTGCAATAATACTACATGTACTTTAATACAGTATTACTTATCATTTAGTAAAAGGCAATGCAACGAAAAACAAGAAGCAATCGGTCAATCAAGTAATGTTTTAAATGCATCCGCAATCTTACTGAGAGATGTACAGCATTGACCAGTACCTCACACAGGTCTATATAGTTGCATCATCTAAAGCATTCACCTGCCAGCTTTAATCTTTATTGTAATCTTTATTGTAAAACACAAATGGTCTATTGAACTTTTGTAATAAAATCACTTTTTCCATTGCTGTAATAAAAATATATTTGAGCTGACTGCTTGGGCATTCCTGTTAGATGTAGGATATTCAGCTGCGACGTACTTTTTATTAAAATGTCGTTTGCATGTTTAAATGTAATCTAGTCCCAGCTCTTAAAATTTCACAACGAGACCTAAAGTTGGGGGGGAACTCATCGACCCGTTCTGTGTTGAATGTGGGTTCTAAAATATTAGCAAACTGTTTTTCAACATAGTTTTTATTCTCTCTAATTTACCGAACATGGGAATTTTTCCCTGCCTGTGAAGACGGCTTGTGAAATATAACTCATGATCAATCAACTTTCTGTTGGTCTGGACTGATCTCTGATCCCTGATAATGATAAAATGTTCACTATATGGAGATCTGACTCCACGATTATTTTTACATCCTTTCATAGGCTTTGCACGTCTTGCATTTCTTAAGATCTCTCTAATCCCTGCCTTATCTATGTAGTTACCCATTATAGGTTTTTGTGCAGTCACGATAAATTTATAGCTTTGTTAATTTCTTTAGGATGACTGCGTGAGTTTCTGGGTTCAACTATGAGCACTTTTATGTCTCGGTGTTGAAAAAATAACTTTTTTCTAATTGTTACGTGTTAATCTTTTATCATGCCTATGTCATATATATATATAAATTTAACTGTGATTTAATGTAGATTTAGTTTCAACCTGTCTCCCTGCCCCAAACGTTTAATGTCCAACTATTAAAATCCAACATAAATATTTGACTTCTATTTGACACACATTTGCATGATACGTGGTGCACTGGGCTAAGCACATACTTCCACTGTTATGTACACACTTTTGATACAATAATTCTCCTAAGATGCTTGTATTCACTCTGTACTCTGTACGCTACGTTAAGCAGACCAATTAAACGCACTGGTAAAAAGTGTGATCGTCTCTACGCCTTTGATGAACCACTCTGTAATCTCGTTAGTTATTTCGTGGCACTATTCAAAGATGCTGTCAGCAAAGATCCCTCTAAAAACACCAAAAACAGTCACGAGGAAACTTCTGTTTGCGCTCATTTGCATTAAGTGCGACTATTTACGAAGCTCATTGGCTGTTCCTGCGGAGCGGGGCCCGCCCCCCGCCCAGCTGCGCCTCTTGATTGGCCGCTCCGCCCGCCCGTCTCCGAGACATCAGCGGAGGCACGAGTTCGCGCTGCTCTCGCTGGAGTGTGATCAGTTTCAGCCGCGTAGCGGGACTCAGCGAGACCTGATGCACAAATCAAGGCGACGCGCAGCGGAGATGAAGCCGGATTGGCTCTGATTTTTAAAAGCCCTTTCATTCAAGAGGCTGTCCATTATCAACATGGCAGAACCGTCGGTTCCAGTACCCCCTCAAAAAATGGCGTCACTTAGCCGGGTCCGAGCCTTTACTCTGATTTTCTTAACTGCAAGCAGTTATTTAATTACTCCCACAAGTGGCAAGGAAGGAGGGGGAGAGGAGACGGTCATCATCGGGCTCAGACTGGAGGACACGAACGACATTTCCTTCATGGACAGGGGCTATCTGCGGGTCAGCGAGAGGTCTCAGGTGAGATTGAGGGTGTACGGGCAAAACATCAACAACGAGACGTGGTCCAAAATCGCCTTCACGGAGCACGAGAGGAGCCGAGTGATTGGCACCATCGACAGCTCCTCGGGGGACAACAAGAGCCAGGAGGACACGTCGGGCTTGCACCCCTGTGGGATCAGGACCTCGGATATCCTCATCCTGCCCAACATCATCCTAAACCGCAAGACGTCTGGCATCGTGGAGATCGAGGTCAAGCCCCTGCGGAAGACGGAGAGGAGCAAAGTGTACTACCTGTGCATCGCCACCTCCACACCTGCCGCGGCGGGCGCGCACGACCCGTGGATGGAGAACACGTGGATCTATCACGATGGAGAGGACACCAAAGTGATCGTGGTGGAGGAGAAGAAGTTCCTGCTCCCCTTCTGGCTCCAGGTCATCTTCATCTCCATGCTGCTCTGCCTCTCGGGCATGTTCAGCGGCTTGAACTTGGGTCTGATGGCGCTGGATCCCATGGAGCTGCAGATCGTGCAGAACTGCGGGACGGAGAAGGAGAAGAACTACGCCAGGAAGATCGAGCCCGTCAGGAGCCAGGGAAACTACCTGCTTTGCTCGCTTCTCCTGGGGAACGTTCTGGTCAACACCACCTTGACCATCCTGTTGGATGATATCGCCGGTTCTGGATTGATAGCTGTAGTGATGTCCACCATCGGCATCGTCATATTTGGAGAGATCGTGCCTCAAGCGATATGTTCACGACACGGGCTCGCCGTGGGTGCGAATACAATCTTCTTGACCAAATTCTTCATGCTGCTCACTTTCCCGGCGTCCTATCCGGTAAGTAAACTGCTCGACTACCTCCTCGGGCAGGAGATCGGCACGGTGTACAACCGGGAGAAGCTCTTGGAGATGTTGAGGGTCACGGATCCCTACAACGACTTGGTGAAAGAGGAGCTGAACATCATTCAGGGCGCGCTGGAGCTCAGGACTAAGACCGTGGAAGATGTCATGACCCCGTTGCGCGATTGCTTCATGATCGCCGGCGACGCCACGCTCGATTTCAACACCATGAGCGAGATCATGGAGAGCGGCTACACGCGCATTCCTGTGTTCGAGGGCGACAGGTCCAACATCGTGGATCTACTGTTCGTCAAGGACCTTGCGTTCGTGGATCCCGACGACTGCACCCCGCTGAAGACGATAACCAAGTTCTACAGCCATCCCTTGCATTTCGTCTTCAACGACACCAAGCTCGACGCTATGCTGGAAGAGTTCAAGAAAGGTGAGAGAGTCTGACGGTGTCGGTCGCGTTGGCTGCTTTCTCACTAAGGCTGCATTAGGCAACGTTGCATAAAAGGTTTATTGTTCTTCGAAAACGAGACCGGTTACGCACCATGTCTTATTTCAAAACAGTCGCGTGCCTTTTACGCGCCGGCTATTACGCGCCACTTGAAAGAGTTGGGTTGCGTTCAGATGTTCAGACGCAACATTGCTTAATCTTCAAGAGAAGGGAGTTTCAGATGCTTTTCGACCAGTTTGTGCGTATTCACACAACTAAACAATATTCTTTACTTTTGTTCAGGTTTACTGGTCAAAATGATAACACAATACCTTGAGTATACATAAGATATGTCCCCCATCGTGATGTGCAACTCTTGTTATCATTTGATATCACTTGATGAATGATTTAAAAGCGGAATAAAACGTAACTTTTAAACGTTGCCTTAACTTTCTGAGGGAAAATCAATGGTGCCAAACTTGCAGTTGTGTGTATATATCCTGTACATTGCACTTTTTAAACCGAATTTCAAATTATTGTCAAACTGATATAAAAAACGTGCAGTAATGCAAACTTTAGACGTGGTCTAGTTATCCATTTCAGCGTCTGCTAAACGCTTCCTTTCCGTGCCTATTGTTTGCTCTGTTTTGAGTGTTCCTACACTATTTAAAACTATTTGGAGCTTTGTTTGACCCTCGCTTGCTGCCCCCAGGACCCCGCGAGCTCATTATAATACGCCCGAGTACAGGGGAAGTGCTTGCGCTAAGTGCGGTATCTTGATGTGCCCTCACACAGCTAAGGGTTAATGCTTGCGGCGGAGGTGAGAATGTAGTGATGCAATGGAAATACACTGCAGGTGTACTCACAGTTGCTAAAGGATGACTCAGGGGGGTTATTAGGCGTAATACTTCATAATGCACGAAATAACATGCCGCTTCAACGGCCTGTGTTGTGTGTTAATGTAGGTAAAACGGCGAGAATCACATTTAGTCGAAAGAATTCGGCAAACCGTGTTAAAAGGTGATTGTTCCGGTGTAGAGAAAATAAAGGAGACTGCATTTAACGGCACGTACAAAACGTAGGCTGTAAGAGTAGATGTATAGACTAAATGTAAGAGCAACTTGAATGCTTTGCATCAGAAGTCAGTTTTGTGATTGCATGAGCGGGTCTGATGTTTTATTTAAAGCTATATTAGTTTTTATAGTATATTATGAACCGTATGAGTGATTAAAAAACGAATTCGTGATCAAGAACACTCGGACGTTTTAGAGAACGGCGACTCTTTTGTTCTTGGCTGCTCTCCAGAGGAGACTCACCATTGGCTGTTGGTATTCTGATGACTGATTGGGGGAGTGGGCACAAAGTTTCACGTCAGTCTGGCTGTGGTTCGAGCGCTCTCTCAGTTCAAAGTGCTTTGTATTGTAAGTCAGTGTTAATTAATCTAATGCCTCTTGTGGAGCTGCACAGCCATCCAAAGTAGGAACAAAACACATCACTCCTGCCAAGCACACCTTCGCACTGTAATTTGTTTCTCTTTGATGTTGCTTTTTGAGTGGCAAAAGTAGCCCTTTTTTATTATTTCTGCCGCTGACTTGCATGATAACTTTGAAACGCGAGGTAGATGATACTCGGAAGAAAACGGACCCGGGTGACTTGTAACGGTCAGCTAATTGGGGGTCCGAACGAGAAGGGAGTCCGACTGCAGTCGTGACCTTGAAGGTCAGCCTTAAAATTCCTGGAGCTGCAGACTAGCTCCTTTATGATTGAAATAATTAGTGTGTCATAAAGGGACCCCTGCCAAACAGCAGTTTTGTGTTTAATGAGAATAGCATTGTTCCTCATCTGGGCTTAACACAAACCCGTGTAGTTCAGGAGGCGTTTGGTGCTGCAAAGATCCTTACGCGTTGAGGGTCGTGGGTTTTTTTTTCCGTTCATAGTATGCTAGAGCATATAGGAACATTTCCTAGGAGGCGTTTTTTTTATTTGTATGAAATTGTGATTTAAATATTAACTAAATTCAAGGCTGTAAGGGGGGATGGCCTGCTGGCTCAGGATCGATGTGGTACATTTAACAATACTTTTCCTTTTGAGACTGCGTTAAAGATATTCATATTTCTCTTCATAAGAATTTGCGCGTTTTGTGTTATAAGTTGGCAAATTTGTAGAAATTTGTACAAATGACCACCTGCCCTTAAACAAAGCCCATCGTGCGAAATTGTGTGAGTGGGTTTGAACGAATATCTTGTGAAATAAATACAAATTGTTCATTGGATGGAAAAATAAATATTGTGTTGCATGTAATTTAGACGGCTGTAACTTTTGTCTCAGGGTCCAACTGACTAGCATTGTTTTTTTTTGGTTTTTACACGTTTTGCTAAAAAATAAAATAAAATAATAAAAATAAAAATGTATTGTAATCAGTCTAACACTAAATATATAAAACATGAGAACCTATAAAAATGTAAGAATCAAAGTTTAGTCGAAGCTGAGATTCAGATAGGAAAGGAAAATTCACTTTTGAGTTACAACAAAAAAAAAAAAAAAAACAAGGACAAATAGTTTTAAGTACCAATAGGAATACATGCTACTTTACACTAAGCACAAATAATGTAAAATACTATTTATGCATGTATGTCTATTTAGCGCATGCTTCCGATTACAAAAACTGTGCGCATGTACAGAAAACCGCATCCTGATTGACCGGCGCTTTTGACGCGTTCGTCTTGCTTTATCAAATTTCATCAAGCATCCTGTCAATTCCTTTAGTGCTTAATCTAGTACGGGAACAGGGTCCAGTCTTCTTTATAGCACTCGCCTCGTCAAATTGGTTCGGCTGCAGAAGGATGTAGAAACCATTTCCACCGCAAACAGAACAGAACAAAGTACGTAAAGGCAAAGGTCACGAAATTAGAGCCTAATTCTACTGAACTCGCTAACCCTTCAGTGCCTCGTAGTTCAGTTCCAGCGTCGCTATCAGCCGCCTGATGCGATCAATCCGTTAATTCACGCGCGGGAGGTAAATCCGTTATCTTCTTAAATCATGCAGATGAACTCTTGGCCTTCAGCTCCTTCTTAGACGGAGACTAAGAAGACTCTCTTTTGCAATTGCGTTTCTATCATTACGGCTGTCCATATTAAAGTCTGACTTCATCTTATCACGTATTTATGCTGTTATGTATTCAAATGATATCGCAAATGTCCAGTACTCCATAAAAAAGATAAAAATCAGCCCGCTTATCACTTATCGCTGAGCACTTTATCTGTAGTAAGATCTGTGGATGTCATAATCCACTGTAATTCATTTACAGTGCAGCGATTGCTGTATTTTTGTAGCGCAGGGCCACTGAAGGTGGTTGGCCTTAACATGAGTTCTTGCACGTATTGAACCAATCCACCCGCTAATGTAGGCCAATCTATGCTTAATTCAGATTCGGCAACCTCCTTTCCTTCTTGTTTTAACGTGGGAATTCTTTTACACTTCACTTGGCCTAGTTAAGGCCGCGGCGTACATCACGATAGAGGACATCCCCGCTCCTCGTGCTCAGTCCAAACAACGGAATCAAATGGCGCTGAAATCATCCTTGATAAAATCACCCTGCATTTTCAAGTTTGATAAGCATCCGATGAGCAATCGACTTCTGCTGATGTGCCGGAGCATGTTCTTGCTAAGACTCGCTTCTGCTTGTAAGGATTACGCGGCGTCGTATTGGCAGGAACCGCGCCGGATGCAGTGTGTGGGAACCCCCTTCGAACTTAGACTCTTACGGATGTACCGTATTGCTAAAGTACATCTATGTATTGTCGTGCGGAGATGCAGCGATTATGTATCGTGGATGGGTCCAAATGTAGCGCCTACAGTACACAAGCAGTGGAAGTTAGGAACAGAATATGAATGCGGTGCGTTAAATATGAAAACACATTTGAGCTTCCATGTGTATTAGTTATAATCAAACATTTAAATCTATGTAGTCAGGGAAAGAGTGCAAGGATTTGTGTCTAATGTAATTCTGTATTGTCATCTATTTCTATTCTATTCTATGTCATTCTATTTAATGAGCAGTACTTTTTGTTGACCGTTTACCATATCGTCGCTTTGGAATTATAAGGTTCTAGCTGACATTTTTGTCGATATGGAGTTATTCACATAGTCTTATTTACATTATGTGATGTTTCTTTGGTGAGATTTGTATATTTTGGGTCTTTTGTTTCTGATCAGAATGCAAATAGAACCCTATGATTCCAAGGCAATATGTGTTAGAAGTTATAAAAAATTTTTTATTTGACTATATTTTTCGTTAACAGTAGGGGTGGACATCAAAATTATATCACGATATTTGTAGCATGTGTTACTGTTATTGATGACAGACTACCTAATACGCCATTATAAAATCATCAGGGGGAAAAAAAGTTCAAATACGTCATAACTCGGATGCCTCCAATATTAAATGTTAGCCTAAATGAATGAAATGGACACTACAAAGTAATAATAAATTATTATTTTAAACACTGCAAATTAATACAAAACAAAAATGAACACTAAACCTTTTTGAACATTCTATCAAATGTTATAGCGCAATGTAACCGTGAAACTTAATACAAATAAATACTAAATTAAATGTAGTATTTGGAAACTAAATGCAAAATATTACAGATCCCAATTTGGACACTATGTTCGAATGTTATAATAAAGGTATTAATAGAGCTGTTGTAATTATTAACATTGTTAATGATATGCAATTTATTTAAAAGTAAAATAAATGTTGGAGCTTTTATTTTGGTCGGAAACCCATAGGAAGTTCTCAGTGCTTCTTTTTGTTGACCGCGGAGCAGATTTTTCTCTTTACTCATTTTGGATGAATAAAACCTGTCGAGTAACAGTTTGGGCGCACATTTCCCTGGCGGTTTGAACTTTGAACCCTGGTTAACAAGCTCGTGCTGCCCTGTTTAAACGCTTGCAGTTCATGCGTGCATTAGAAAACATTATGCAGTGTGTTTAATTGTTTAAGCCCATTTCAGCATTTTAAATGCTCCGTCATGTTTGTTGCATTAATGCGTGACTCTATTTTGCTTATTCGGAGAACTGGTGCATCTTTAGTAAATACGTAATCGCTGTGCTTTATATCGATATGATAAGATATAGCGATTTGTTATTTTTTTATCATGTAAAAATATATACTGTGTTATATGGCACACCCCTAGTTAACAGTATCTGGACATCAGCATCATGCATCAAACTAACTTATTTTACATATTTTATTTGATTTAAATGCATTTAAAATGTTTATATTATTATCATTTATTTTTATAATATTTTACATTGTAATCCTTTAATAGTTAATATTTAGCATGTTGATCCCTGTGTGTGGACCTGCATATAGGTGCATATTACTGAAATGATAACAAAATAACAAAATATGATAGGGTCTATAATTTCTACTGTTACATTTCGGCTGGGCAGCATGATGAATACTATTTAACTAAAAAAAATAAAATCTGCATTAGTTACTCTCCGTCATATCGTTCTAAACCCGTAAGACGTTTGTTCATCTTCAGAACAGTCAGTCAAGATATCAGTGGTTCAAGCAGGATTTTACGAAGCTGCGAGAATATTTTTTGTGCACAAAGAAAACCAGAAAGATCTTTTATTCAAAACTTTCTTCTCGTTAATGTCAGTTTTTAAAGCACATTCATGTAAGTGCTGCAATGTACATTTCTCTTAGTTCATCTTCCGTATATTCTGGTTCAAATAAGGCAGTAGGTCATTGCAATCTTTAGACATGTTTAGGAAGTTTTATGTACATTTTTCTAAGTTTGTGTGCAAGGTGCAGCACATCGCGTGTTGTTATACTCTTGTGGTACTCTTCTGACACGGAAGAGAAGAAATCGTTGAATGAAATAATTTCTGTATGCGCGTGAAAAGCACTCTTGCAGCTTTCTAAAATGACAGCTGAACCGCTGACGTCACATGGACTGTTTTATCGATATCCTTACTAACTTTCTGGGCCTTGAACGTGTTGCTGTCTGTGCAGTGTCAGAAAGCTTAATGAATAAAAAGATAATCCTAGTTTGTGTTCTGAAGAGTTTGGGATGACATTTAATGGAAATTTAATTAATGCAAATGAATGAATTTCCATTTTTGGCTAAACCAATCCCTTTAAAGCGCTGATTATTCATATTTTGTGTGTGTTTGTATAAAATAGTGTAATAGTATAACATGGAGAGTTTATTTGCAAAAACAGATAACTGTTTACCTTTTAAACAGTACAATTTTTATAATCGTGTTTTACCGTTTTAGTTAACTTTTTTTTTTTTTTTTAGTTTTTTTACTTGTTTTTTGCAAATGAACTCTTCGTATGTTTGTGTATGGTATGTTTAAAAGCTTTTGTCTGCTAAATCGACTCAACTGCTAAATTCACATACTCGTATATTTTCATATATTTATAGAATATGAGCGCTAGAATTAAAATTATTTAGATTTTAGTCGGGCTCTCTACTGTAGTAGTCAGTTCTGTCAGGGTTAAATGTTAGCGAGCGTTCACTCCATTGTCATTCCATGTGTGCAGCGCAAAGCGCATGCTAAGACGTGGCTTTTCAAATGGCCTACATTCCTCAAATTCTGGTACATGAACATGAAATGGCCTTAAAACCGATTAGTAAAACAATTGAGTAGTGCCGGTGCAGCCAGAATACCTCCACAAAGTCTCGGCTCATTTAAGCAAAGATAGCAGGCTCATATTGACGTTGCACTCAGCGGATGAGTGTTTCGAAAAGAAAAAAAAAAATCTTTATTTAGAAGTCCGAGTTAAAGCGAGTCTTTGTCAAATCAAACAGCGAGCGCTGAGTAATGGCCTTTTACGTTTCCTGACTATTATGCAATCAGATTTTTCTGTTTCAGACATCTGCTCATATCCTAACCCGTTAATCTGTCTCCGTTTGCAAACTGGAAACCCTTCAGAATCAAACAAGCAAATACAAAAATAGAAACATGTGCTTTCCAGAAATACGCTTTGGATGCTCGAATTTGTAAACGGACGGTTTGTGATATTTGGGGAGACAAGTGAGTTTGTCTAGCTATTTTAACCGATTTTATTTGAGTTTTTTCTTTTGTGGAGATCAAAGGGATATTATGTCACTAAAGCAGTCTTTTGTGACTTCCTTTTTAAGCCTCTGCCTGAATTCAGCTTGGGGTCCGCCACTGTACTTCACTTCTTGGAAAGAAAATTTGGATCCGGCCCACCTTCTTTACTGTAATTAAAGATCAAGCGAATTCAGCCCAACACTTCTTTCTCGAGCGTTAACTCTCGTTCCTCTGTCTTTCCCCCCTCTTTCTCTCTGCGTCTACTTCACAACACATTCAGAGCCGCAGAACCCACTTGGGTTTCAAAACTGCCCCCTGGCATTCCCAAGCCTTCCGTGCCATGCCCCCTCCCCCCATATTGTCCTTTTGCCCGTTTCCCTCAATGTCGTAAATTACAAGCGACACAAACCCTTGCCTAATGCTCTGGCATGGACGTCTTCCAACCAGAGGAGCCCTGGGTTGGCATCATTGATTGCAGTAAGCAGTTCACTCTCTCAGTGAGAGGAAAAACAGCCGTGCCAAAACGGGTGCTGCCATGGAGGTTGATAAAATACAGCACTAGTGTCATCTGAAGACACGACTAAACTTAAATAACTGGCACTGAGCGGTTCATCGTGTGAGGCGCAATAATGCATGCTTGTTTTTTTGCATTTGTTGTATTTGCGGTCGGTTCGCGCTTGCGGCTGTAAGGGTCATGAAAATGGCCCCCAACATTATCGACAACGTTAAAACTCTGTCACCGCTCCAAAAAATGGATGAATAAAAATGTATTAAAAAACAGGACACTGTAAGATGGAAGCTTAATGGGTTCGAAGACAATTGTTTTGTTATATCAGCTATTGTTTGTAGCTTGGTATGATAGCTGATACACAAATATGAAAGTATGATTCACCAAAAAATAACATACTTTTCTCTCCTCCTTTCATCTACTCAACTTCCCATTTTATTTAAAAGTTGCATGATTTGATTTTGTCTATATTGAAAATATTTGATCTCACTGAAGACAAGTAAACAAGTAAGATTAAGATTAACAAATAAGATTAATTCTGATTTTTACTATCAGAGGGGAAAAAAATATAAAAAAGCTACATAACTGTATAAAGTAATCAATTGTAAAAAAAACCCACTGCATATTGTTCAGTGTATAAATTAAATGTATATTTCTTCTTATTAAAATGGCAAAAGTGATTCACTCAAGCAGTTAGAGATTTTCTCTCTTTTGTTGTTTTATTAACACGAATGAAAGACAGCAGAAATATTGGACTGCTGTCACTTTAAGAGCTGCCCAGATCCATTATATTGTTGCACGTGTTTTCTTTCTCGGACCTTTATTACTCTTCTTTGCACGTATCCTTGTAAACACAGTATTTTTACACATGCAAGTGTGTGTATAACAGTTTAAGGCCTATAAAGCAGCTCCTTTTAAGCTGGCTTAAAATCTTTTTTTTTTAAACCACAATGTTTTAAAACGCACTCAATACATTTTCATGACCATATAGCACAGCAACACCGCATGAGCTCTAATAGTTAAAACATTTCTACAGGTTAATTGTCTGCTGGCATGTTGCCCACCTCTAGTTAAGATGTAAGGAATAATTCTGCACATTTCATCACAGGGGTCATTACATTTGCGCTTTTCCCCATGGCTGATTTTGTCTTTGCAACAAGGATGTATCTTTGTCATAAAAATGACATTTTGATTGCGTGAATGAATGGTGTATCAATGCAGTCTTTTTTATCAAGTCACCGTACTGATCATATCAAAGCAATAATCGGTATTAAACTGGAGAATAGAGTGTCAGTGATGTATAATGAAAAAACGAAACACTCAATTTTCAGTTAAAGCCATTTTATTATTGAATTAAGAGACGTCAATGTCCAGATCAGTTCAGTTTTCAGAGTGCAATCAATCAAATTGACAATAATCACTAAAAACAGAGACAAGGAACCTAAAAAAACATTGGGAGAAACCGGGCTCAGTTGTTCTCTTCTGGCCAGACGAAACTGCGAAACAAATTAATGTATAGTTTACTGTATTTATACTCGTGTTTCATTTATTATCTGAAGTTCTTCGTTTATATGATTCATTGATTTGCTGTAAGTGTAATGAATAGTTTAATGTATTTTATTATTTTATTATCAGTGAAAACTAAGGTTATGAACTGGTCCTTATTCAGAACTGATTCCAGTTGAAAATAAATAAATGTCGAAAATGAAAGGGCAACCCAAAATGAAACTTTCGTCGTTAATCACTCACCCCCATCTCGTTCCAAACCTGTAAAAGCGTTGTTCATCTTCACAACACAATTTTAAGATATTATGGATGAAAACTAGGAGGCTTGTGTCCCGTTGACTGCCAACAATTGCAGAAAAGGTGCAGAAAAGTATGAAAGAAACGTCGTCTGAATGCTCCATCTGCCATCAGTGCTTCAACCGTAATATTATGAAGCTACGAGAGATAGAAATCGAAAATAACAACTTTATTCATCGACCCGGCACAGTAACATCACTGTAGCACCGTTTTGAGCAGCACATTGTGAATGCACATTATGTACTTCAGGCTTTTCTGCACCTTGGCAGTTGTTGGCAGTCATAAGCCTCCTAGTTTTCATCCATTAAGTGATTTAATGACAGATTTTTCATCTTGTTGTGGAGTAACCTTTTAAGTGCACTCACAATACTTAGTTCTGTTAACTAGCGTCAGCATGCAGACTGAAGAGCAACTCTGAGAGTGTTTCACGCTCCATAACTTGGCATCATCTGCGATGTTCGTGAGCTTGCAGTTCAAAAGAAAGAGTTCTGGCTTGAAACTCCGATAGATCTAACTCTAAATGACTTTATTATCACATGACACAGCTGACTGCTTCTCTTCTGTATACTACAACCATATGTGACTATAGCAAGTATACTTCAGACACACTTTAAATGTGCATTTAACAAACTATTTCATGCATATTATTATTCGTGCAATCCTCGCCTTTTATTGACATTTAAACACATTGTTTGTAAATCCAGATATGTCAGTAAATATGTTAATAGATTTGAAATGTGCTTAGCAAATAAATGTGTTTTAATCACGCCTATTAAATATTACAGATTGGGAACCACTAGGAAGTGAAATGGCAATGCGTGACATAATTGTCCATGTCTCTTTAAGAAAAATAATTTTCAAGGGTTTCAAAATGCTGCAGGAGGAGTTGTATCTTTCAGTTATTTTAGAATTGAACTTTTCAAGTTAATTAGTCCACCCAGCATATTAAATAGAGTTTGTGAATACCATTTGGAGCAACACTTTGCCAACTTTACCTCCTTATAGCGCAATCATTCTGACAGGCTACCATTAGATAAGTGCTCCAAGGACAACTATTAGGATGTTGCTTCCTGAATTAGCCTATCCAAAGTCCTGCAAATCCTGGGAATGGAATGAGGGAGGCGAACCCATGGTGATAAAAAGTTAAGGGAGTAGTATTTTTTTTTCTATGTAGGGAAATGTACCTGATGATTGTTTGAAAATGTTGCTTTGTTAGTGTCATCTCCACTGCTCCATCGTTCATTCTTCTTGAGCAATCTGAAAAATGTGGAGTAGAAATGTACCGAATCAAGCATTGTCTAAAATATTTGCTGGAAAAAATTGCGTAGTGCGCTGCTTGCTGGTTAACAATACTAGGTTGGTGTTTAAAATAGTGGAGAGGTCTTGTGACCGTGTCCGTCTGTGCTCAAACGGCCCCTTAATGATGCTGAATCTGTAAGCAGCATTAACCCGGAGCTCAGGCACCAGAAACACGACGCTCACAGACTGTTTTCGTTGTGAACCGAAACAGAGATGTCGGCTGGTTTAGAGAAATGAGAAGGTCCTCGGAGGTCAGCGTAGCAAGTAAACCGACCGCCGCGCTCTGTTCTAGTATGGTTTGGTTTAACAGAGCCGTGAGATGAAATTGCTAAATTTGTTTTCTTCAGATGATATCAGTCTTATTTGAAGTCCATTTGTATTTGTCAGGAAGAAAGGGACGAGTTTAGCGACATGCTCCGAGGAGCTTATATTTAGAAAACGGGCTGATTTGCAGCAGTGTTATCTGGAGGTTATTTTGGCTGGAGTTCATAGTCACTGTGGGGGTTTGTTCTGGGACTTTAAAATGACTTAAAAAAAAAGAATCTATAGTAGACTTGACCTGATTTTCTGACCAGCATTTCTAGGGGTTAAAGAGTTTGTTTTGATTTTTTTTTCTTTCTGTTTTTTTTTTTTTTTTTATAGTCAGAGTTGGATTTTGTTTACAGATTAGTATGTTACTTAACTTAGCATTCATGTTTGATTCAGTAATCAACAGTACATTAGTTTAAGCGTTTTTTATTAAGTTAGCAGCTGCTTTTTTTCAGTCAGAACAGCAGTATACCAGTTGCGGTCCCCGTTGGAATAGCCGGAGGTTAGGAGTCTTGCTCCAGGGTGCATTAATAACAGAGTAACTCCAGTTCCTTCTAGCTGCGGTTGTTCTGAACGTGCAGATGCTTAAAGATTTCTCTGCAACAACGGTGTTGGACTTTCTAAATGAATCAGCGTTTATTGTGGCCTCATTGTAAATAAATCGAACTCTGAAAATCGATTGCAATCGTTGCGTGAGTTATATCTTGCGGGCAAGAAAAGTGTAGGTGATGCAGAAATAGCTATTCTACTATGTAGTCTGTATCCTAGATTTGATTATTTTAAGGTTAAATGATTCTTTTTTTAATTAATATGATTATTAATTCATAAATATCATGAATGTTTGGGATGTCACCCACGTCATTTGACAATCTGAATTAATCTTGCCTTGTCATAAAACCGTCAAATTGCCTGATATTTTAAATTATTATTTATTATCTAATATTATTTAGTGACCTTGACTGACAGTCAGTGATATCATACTGACCTTGACACACACTCGATCATATCATAGTTCTATTTTTCTGTTATTTGTAGCAGCACATGACTTTGATTTAGCAGACAGATTTTTGGGTTTCTGATTTAAATGTTTAAAATTTTTATTAAAAAAATAAATATTATGCCAAACTTATACCATCAAAAAATATAATATACAATATATATATATATATATATATATATATATATATATATATATATATATATATATATATATATATATATATTACTAGATGATTACAGATGATTAGATTTTCTTTTTTACATTTCATCTAAAGATTAGAGCTATTTATAGGCTGTGGCTACAAAGTTATAAATGGGTCAAACATTTGGATGGCAATACACAAAGTCATCTCGTGAAACACTTATGAAGTCCCTTATTCTGTGATGTCCCACCTCTCATTTCTACGCTCCCAGTAGCTGTCAGAACTAAAATATTTTCTGAGAAGGCTGATCGCTGTCTGTCCGAGACAGTGTCCCTGTTGCCTTACGTGACTATTTATGGTGGGAATTACGCTATGGAAAAATATGACAAACTGCATTCCAAGACTTAAACTGGAAATGGTGGAAAAGAGCACACAGTGAGTCTCAGAAGAGCTGAGGGGGAGCAGTAGACGTTCTCATGAAGGGTTGTAGGGCCATCTCACATCCACTCATTACTGCGTATGTTTCACAGTATATGTGTAATATATGCCTTATGAGGAAGGAGGTGGCCTTGACAGCGTGGAAGATAATGATGAATGTAAGCTAATGACGTAAAAACGTTAATATAGCCATTTACCTATATTGATTCAGAGAAAAGTAACTGTGAACATGTTGTTCATTTAGAGTAATCAGTGCTAAAATTTTGGCAGTAGCTCTGATGGTATCCCAGTTTTTTTTTTTTTCAAGCAGGTCAGTAGATCAGTGAGTTGTTGATATCAGATCAGTCCAGTTCACAAAATAATCATTCATTGCTGTTTGTTGGGAAGGAACTGGACATCACAAATCATGGTGACAATTTCTTCAGTTTAAAAAAAAGACAGAACAATGTGATTTTAAGAAATGTCGTGGAGTAAAAAGTGCAATGTGATTCGGAATGTAGGGAAGTAAAAGTTTCCCGAAGTAAAAGATAGCCTGGTGAAGTATATGCAATACTTGAAAATGTATTCAAATACAGTAATGGGTCAAAAATACCTCAAGACTGTCCACCGCTGTATACATAGCAGACATAATATTCTAAAAAACTGGGTAATTTTGAGATAAAGATTGAAATAAGTCATGCTGTAAGATATAAGTCTTTTGTATTCTTAAATTCATGATACATACCATGTATTAACCTTTGAAAGAATCCAGATTTTAGGTTTTGAATACGTGATTTTAGATTTTAGGTACAATCACACTAATCATTGTACTGTAGTTTTTTTATTAGGGGCAAAATAGATTTAAAAGTGACTTCTGTGTGAGCGATGCTTCACAAATCACTACATTATTAACAAGCAACCTTTTTGCCCATAAAATGTTGCTTACGTGACACACCTCCAGAATGTAACGAGTGTAAAAGTGTCAAAGCAACATCAAACCTGCTGTGTATCATTTTTGCATCAGCAGTGATGGAATTGTGTGTGTATATAATGAATGTGTCTGCAGTGATTTTCTGGAAAAGCCTATTAATCCTCAGAAATCAAAAATTCTCCATGTTTCGAAAAACGGCAGTAGCCTCGAATCGGCGCGTTTTCTTTCGTTCGAGCTGTGACTTCGCAAATAATGAAAGCAAATTGTAATCTTTTCGTTTTTTTCTCTACCTTGGGATAGAAATAATCCCCGCAGAGAACAGAGGAGAAGCTAATATCCTTGTTTCCTTGAAGGGGTGAGATATGGTGTACTCAAGGGAACCTATGAGGGAAAATACATAAAGTAAACATGTTTTTTTTTCCACTGTGGCCTGAATAAACCCCTCTTTTTGTGCAGAGATTTAATGCTTGAACACTTATTTATTTAGTCTTGTGGCTTCTACTACCCCTTGACCCTTGCCCTCGCGTCCTCTCTTCAAGGGTGATTCATTTCCACTTGCATACAAAGGGTTGATTGATGTTATTAAAACACTGTCTTGTGGAATTGTTTTCTAGGGTAAGCCTTGCTATCAAATAACTTCATTGTCACGTATCACGGTCAGCCTTAATAACTAATGTAACTCGGGTTCCTTTTTGAGATTTAGCCGTTTAAGTTTATCTGACCTTGAATAGGGTTTGTACATTTGGTTTATAGTGTGGTGCAGATGGGTTGTTTGGACAAAAATCCAGATGAGTTGTAATTGGTAGTCATGGCAACCGATTATTCGGTGGAAAATAGCAAAAATATAAGCGAAAAGGCTGAACGAGTTTTACAGTCACGTGACATGATCAAATAGAGGCACGCACTAATGCTGTAAATATGTGAGCGGTGTTAAAACCGTCCAAGAAAGTCGGCAAAATCTTTACAAAGACAGACGGAGAGAGGCTGTTTAGGAATGCATCGCATGTCTTCGATGGAAAGAGGAAGGGTGGCTGTTGTTGGTTACTGACTGAAATCGCGAAACGGCCTAAAACAGAAAGCAAATAAACTGCAGAACGTTATGTTTTATTAATGCACTCACGGATTCAAACGGTGCTGCACAAGCTAAGTTCAAAGCTCGAGGAAAATCCGTGCTGACGCTTTTTTTTTTAACGCGTATGCGACAGTGTGATTCGTGCGACAGACGACTCCCCAAATTCTTAATGAGGATCATTTTTAAGTCTGTTTTGTAAATTTGTTTTAGAATTAAAACAAAAAGAAGCAATGAAGTCTTCCTGGGGGGTTGCGCCAAAATAAAAGCTCCCATCAACTTTCATAAATGTTATTGTTGTAATTTAATAATGTTCATTATGTGGTCGTTGGACCATTTTTTTTTCAACTTATTAGTTTAACCCATATGCAAATGTAATATGTGTATTAAATATAACATACATGAAATATATTGTTATATGAAGTAAAAACGTACAACATATAATCTCTCTCACTTTATCTATCTATCTATCTGTCTATCTGTCTATCTATCTATCTATCTATAATACCACAATTCACATGTACACATTTTATTTACTCATTTACTACACACATAAAGTACACTTTTCCCATGCTACAAGCTTTATGTTTACTGAAGTCATCGCAGAGGCAAAATAAGGAAAAGAAGATACACACTCTCAAGTTAATGCCACACTCCTTAAGCAGAGATTTATACCCAATCATTGTTTGTGTGTTGTCATGGGGTTTGCCACAAGTGCGTCCCAGGCTTCCTAGTATTTCAGCAAATGGCCATCTGCATGTAAACGACCAGCTCTGAGACAGATCAGATCACCCAGCAGTCGCTTTGGTGAGAATATTGCCCAAGTGGAATGGAAACTTCATTTCAGGGCTAATATTAGCCTGGCTCTCTGGAAAATTCCTTCTAAAAGTTCACAAGCTTAGAAAAGGCGAAGAATTTGTTTGGTGTTTTGCTTGACAGTATACACACAAAGACTTTTTGACTTTGTCTTTGGGATATGCATTAAAGCTTCACCCTTGTCCTTTTACCGGCTTTCGGTGTGTAATTAGTTGTAATAGACGCCAATTATCAGAAACGGGAGCTTGTTCGATTTTTCTTCGAAAGTCTTTTTAGAAAGCACAAGGCTTATGACACGTTTGTCCGTTCCACTTTCACCAAGACTGGACTACTTTTGTTCAGAGACACAATAGACAATGTTTTGAGTCTGAACCCAGTTACTCTAGACCTCTAGACCTTCAATATCAAAGACAAAACACTTGAGTGTTTTGGGAAACATGGTCAGACATTTGAACTTAGTAAAGAGAGCGTGGCTTCATGCCAGAGACGCTCTGAGACACTGTAGAGTGTTGATTTGTACAGGTCCAGTGTCTAGTGAAATAACTAGTAAGTGTAGAATTTAAGATTCGGTCTAGAAACCACAATAGGATTGTAGCTGTTGTCAAACATTTTGATGCTAATGCTAATATCAGTCTGCTAACGGTTGTTAAACGCTGTGTAGGATCTGTGTGTGGCCGAAAGTGTGTCATCATTTACTCCCCCTCATGTTGTTCAATAACTGATTGATTGACTTTATTCTGTGGAACACAATAAAATAACTGCATTTTGAGAAGAAATTAGGTCCTGTGTTATTTTGTGTTCTGAAAAGAAGATGGTCACGTCAAGTGGGGAAGAGTAAATTATGACCATTTTTATTTTTGACTACCTTTTAGGCTTGATTATATTTGGACACAGTTAGAAAACACATTTCATGTGTGCAAAAATATTCCTTTTTAACCATACGCAAATGTAACGCATATCCATACAGTATATGAAATATGTTGTCATGATGTAAAAACGCATTTTGGATATCTACCCTAAATGTTATGTAAGGAAATATGAAAGATAGATGTGTATATGAAAAAACAAAAAACACAGATGTGTGTATATAAGCTGTTTAAACAAAGTTGCATATTTAAACAACATATATATTGTGGACATATATGGTTGCCTCATATAACACCATGCAAAAATTATCATAAAAATATTAACATATGTGCATGTGCATATTTTAATAGGGGGATTTGTACATGTTTTAAACTTAAATCTTCATCTGCACAGAGAACAATAGTAGTTTACATTATGAAAAAAAATTGCATAGTAACATATCTGTGAGTTGTTGCATCGTGCCTCATAAACATGTCTGCATTTGTGATCTGAGAATAACAAACAGCAAGCACTTTCAATGCTCAAAACTTGAATAGTAGCACTCCTTGAATTAGTTGCAGGTCCTTTTAATAAGAAAACATAACTTACTCACTTAGGTTGTGAGTCAAAGGTGCCAGATCATTAAAATTTGCTCCATAGTCTCAGTGCACAGCGAGCGTATAGGATGCCCCCAAGTTCAGGAACTAGTCCTAGTAAATGCGCTCAATGCATCTCAATATTTGAGTTAAACTGTTCAGGTACAGTGTTGTGAAGACAACTCAACCACTGATTTCTAGTCGGGTCCTCTTTTGGAAACCCAAGCAAAGTAATTTCACTTTCACAACGACACACAGCGCATCCAGAACATGGCGCCCACAGCAACACTACAGCTAGGAATAATAGCTCCGCCTTCTTTTTTGAGTAAAACATTTGAGCAATGTTATGACGTTAAATGGGTGGTTAAACGAGCCATTTTAGGGTGGTGTGGACAAGTTGTAACTTTTAGAAAGAATATCTGTTTGGTTTTGAAACTTTAATATTTGCAACTTCAGGGATCTTATACATTCACTAACAGCTTGTAACACCCCAAAGAGAAAGGAAAATTTGACTTGTATTATATGACCACTTTAAGTTTATATATAAACATATGTAATGTGTGTGTGTGTGTGTGTGTGTGTGTGTGTAAACGGTTTGCATCTTTAAACAGGAATGAATTGCGTCTAAACTGGCATCTAAACAACTCTATTGCTTTCTATTGCTAGGAAAATCTCACCTGGCAATAGTCCAGCGGGTTAACAACGAAGGAGAAGGCGACCCGTTCTATGAAGTACTTGGCATTGTCACCCTAGAGGACGTCATTGAAGAAATCATCAAGTCTGAAATACTGGATGAGACAGACTTATATAGTATGCTCCATAAATGTCTTGTGTTTTCTTTATAAAGCAGTTTAAATAGTGCATTGTAATACAAAGCGTGTAATGTCATATGACTGAGTTATACAGTTACTCATGTTAATGGTAAAAATCTCACAATTTCCCCAGTCTCTTGCTATGGCATGGTTTTAAGTAGTGAAACTTCCTTTTTTAAATACAGAAACTCTCAAGTATCATACGAGTAAAAGGCTTTTTACACAGCACTGAACTTTCTTCCTGTCATCCCACTTTTCCAACAGCTGACAACAAAACAAAAAAGAAAATCACCCATCGAGAGAGGAAGCAGGATTTCTCGGCTTTCAAGCACATGGACAATGAAATGAAGGTTAAAATATCACCTCAGCTTCTACTGGCTACTCTACGTTTCCTAGCAACAGGCAAGTGTACAACATTGCTGCTTGATTTACCCCAGTGTGTACTGTGACTGTAGTATGCTTAGGCTGCTCACAAAAAGGAGGAGCTCGGTCTCCGGGCTTTGGCGAAAGTCGTGACATGATGTTGATGTTTGGTTTGTTTTTTTTTGCATTTGGAGAGGGACAGCTTGTTTGGGTGAGCGTATAAAAGAATGCCTTTGAGCAAACAGCTAAGAGAAGGAATTAAAACATCTTTTGCACTGGCGAGAGAGCTTTCCCTTTCACCTTTCGGTTTCATAATGTGTGTTTCTCCAAGAAAGGAAAAGTTTTTTGTGTAAAGCCACAGTAGGACTGCTGTTATGGTTTTCTGTTGTCAAAGGTTATGTTGCTGTACTGCTTTGACAGATATATTTTTAAAGCCGGGCTGTGGAAACAATTTGATTAAACGTGAAATATCATATTGGATAAATAACGTGCTACAGGTCAAAAGTTTAGGGTTGTTTTCTATTTGTAATAAGTGGTTAAATGGCATTTATTCCTTTGATGCAAACGGTAATGTACATTTATATGTAACTGCTGATTCTTGCATTCTTGCCGAATTGTTCAGGCATTTGGCACGACCTCCTACGAGTCATTTCCCTTTGCCTTACAGTCGATCAAGCCGCTGTTAAAAGGTCCCAAGAGTGGTTGTGTATAATAGACAAAAAGGGCATGCCAAACATATTCCGACTGGAGTTCCCCTTTAAACCTAATACCAGGATTTGGTGAGAACTTTCCCGTTGTGGCTTACGCTAATCATTGATTAACAAATAAAATACTATTAGCTTTTCCTGGTCAAGGAGGGACCAGCTGCCAGATTACACAGATACTTGTAAACACAACAATGTCACAATGAGTTATTTAGCAACAGACAGCCAACATAACAGATAAAACACTGCATAAATCGTCATATTTTCACATTGTGTGGAATAAAAAAATTGTATGTTTTAGAAAAATGGTCAGAGAAGACTCACAAGGCAATATTTTCACAGATGGTGAACGTTATTGAAACGTAATATTTGTCCAAAAAATGCTACAATGTCATTTTCCCAAGGTTTAATCCCACAGGAACAGGAAGATGATCATGTCCTTTTTTGCTTTACAGAAGTGGAAGCATTTAGTCCAAGCCAGATGTCTGAGAAGATCCTTCTGCGTCTCCTCAAGCACCCCAACGTCATCCAGGAGCTCAAATATAACGAGAAGAATAAGAAGGCCATCGAACATTACCTCTTCCACCGCAACAAGCCCGTGGACTATTTCATGCTCATTCTGCAGGTCAGCTTGCTTGTTTGGTCCAGGGCCGCAGAAGGCATAGAGAGAAGGGATTGATCTCATTAGCCTAGAGCAAGCTGGGATTTTCGCAAGTATTTAACAAGCCCAGTATCAAACGTTTGAAATAATGTCACTATGTGAAAGAAGAATGTTGTTGTGAGAGACCTCGCTTATACAGGGAAAAACTAAAAATACTTAAAAACAGTTCCTAGCTATACTGAACGCCTGCTTTTCAATGTAATTTGTTCTCTAAGGGGAAGGTGGAGGTGGAGGCAGGGAAGGAGGGAATGAAGTTTGAAGCTGGAGCTTTCTCCTCGTACGGGATGATGGCTCTTACTGCATCTCCAGGTAAGCACGACTAAATCCAATTCTTCTTTTTGTTGTTGTTTTGAAGAAATGGTTCACTGAAAGTGAAAACGAAAATGTACTCATCCTCAGGCCATCCAAGGTTTAGGTTTATTGCTTGATGGACCTAAATTGGGAGAAATTTGAATCACTGAAGGATACTCCTATAGTGAATGGGTGCCAGTCCAAACATCTGATAAAAATAATCCACAAGAAATGCACAATAACAGCTGTGTGTTAAAGCATAACTATAGTTAAGACCGGTTTTTTACTTAAAATCATTGCTGGCTAAAGTAATATTGCCTTTTCCAGTAAAAAAGTATGTACAAATCAAGCGCAATTTCGGTTACATATTGTGCTGTGTGACTGTGAGAGATAGGAGAGCTGACATTATCCTTTGAACATAGGCTTTTTTTTTCCTAAGTTAAATACATTTTAAGAGTCTAAAGCCATTCAGTTAAAATGCCCTTATAATTCCAGCAATGAAACAATACCAAAAAAAAAATCCATGAATGGGTTTTTGTTTGATATTCATTGCACAAACAATGTACATTTCTGAATATCAGCACATGTGCGCAAGCACAAACGTGCTATTAATTTTATACAAAAGCCTACAGCAAGACGTTGTTCTGTTCATTGAATGAATCAGTTTTTTTAAGAATAGAGTGATCCAGTGATTCAAATCTCCATTCAGATGCTCTCACTCCCAATGTGCATAGCCTACTATTCACCCTCCCTAAATAGTATTCAAAACTACTAATATCACATACAATTTAAGATGGCTAGTATGTACATTGGGACGCAGGCAGTTTCTTATTCGAATCAGCCGTTTTGAACGATTCAATGGATCATTTATTAATACAGGGACTTGCTCCCATCTTCTGGCAGTTTTATTGCGATTTATTTGTCCATGACAGACCTAAACCAGTCAAATTCAACCACTGCCTGTATGGATTTTCATTCTGACGGCACCCATTCACATTAGACCGGTGAGCAACAAGCTTAACTACATTACATTTTGGATGGTTACATTTTGGACAAATTTTCATTTTTGGGTTAACTGTTCCTTTAAGAAACAATACTGCAATGCAAAATGATCTTGATACCACATGATACACCCACATACCCTGTAATAGTGCAGAAGATTGTAGGCTGTATTAGTCCAAAAAGTATGTGGGGATGCATACTTTGAAGATCTACAGGAAGCGGAGCCTCATTCTGGCACCTTTGACATACTATTTTCAATCGACTTTGCACTAATCCCAGTCAGGCATTATCGCATGAAGATTGTGATTCAGACATTCAAAAAAATAACGGCTTATTTTCAGAAGGTCCCATTCCAGAGGTCAAATGGCTAGAGAATTTAGGACTGTCATTGGTCTTGTAGCTTTTTAAAAGTGCTGATACTGAAATGATGAAAATTCTGCTATGCTATGTTTATTTCACAGTACACATATTTTTGCACCCATCACCAGCATTATAGAGTGAGCTTTTTTTTTAGATTTTTTAGATCAAATGTGCATTTTATAATGTTTTTAAAGCTTTGAGTCGTTTGATAAGCTTATGTTTATGGACTGACACCATTATGATAGATTATGATATCAGAACATAACAGAACATAAAAATGCACAAAAGTCTTGGGGAAGAAGCATCCGCTAGCCATTTCGAAAAAGGTGGGGGAGTGTTTTCAAATTATTAAGAGCAGTTTTAGATCAATTCAGAAATTTTATTGGACAGAGTTGAATTCTAGGTCCCGCTTTATATTAGGTGGCCTTAAATGAATCATTTGGTACAATGAACTTATTGTGTACATGTACTTATATTTTTAAAAATGCCTGCTTGTAATTACATTGTAATAACATCTGGGACATTTTAACTCGCCCTTAAACCTACCCATACTACAAAACCTGTCCTGTATCTATGCCTAACCTTACCTGTACCCCACGTCAGTAGCAGCTCAAGTGTTTTGCAATAAAATATGACCATAATAAGTACATTGCACGCATTTTTTTTACTCATGTAAGTACATAGTAGTTAATGCCACCTAATATAATATAAAGTGTGACCAAGTCTTACACCAAAGTGTAACCATGTGCTAATTTAGAGGAATACCACAGAACATAGGTGACCTCTGGTGGTGACAATTTAGGCCTACAGTAATAGTAAGAGTGCCTTATCATTGAAGGAAATACAATATTTTATTTTTTCTGATTAAAATAAGTGGTATTTAGTGTTTTAGTTTTCTTTCAGTCATTTTCCCTTCAGCCCTATAGTTTTGTATCCCAGCTTTTTGATGCTTTCCTCTTCTCCCTACTCTATATTCTTCTCTGCAGTTCCTCTTTCCCTGTCTCTTACCTTTGTGGTCAGTAGGGCTGAGTCTGTTGCTGGATCTCCAGGTATAGTTAAACCAACATGCTTGACAAGTCATATTACCCTTGTACGGCTCAACGTGCCTATCCTAAATTACGTTTTGATGATTACTGTCCAGTTTAAGCAATGACCCAATCATTTGTGACTAATCAAACAATGTGAAGATCAGACATCTGTCCGTGACTCATTGAAAACCGTGCCGTATGTTACAGTAAACCCACAGAATCCCTCCCACACATTCTTACTTCACAGGACTCCTGGAGTAAAGGGCGACAGTGGGGCCATACACACACACTCACACACACACCTCTGTACATAGTCACCCACACACGCACACATGCACACGCATACTGTTCCCTGTTCTCACATACCTCATGCTGACTACCAGCATGTAGGGTTCATAGTTGGGCCCCTTCAGGCCAGCATTGGAGCCTTGAAGTAAAGACGTGGTGGCTCCCTCACTCCGCTCACACATCCAAACACGGATTACATACATTCCAACCAAATTGTGGCATTAACACACCCCCGCTTTTGAAACCAGTGTGTGTGTGTGTGTATATATATATATATATATATATATATATATGTATATGTGTGTATATATATGTGTGTGTGTGTGTATATATATATATATATATATATATATATATATATATATATACACACACATATGTTGCGTGTTAATGTGTAAGAGCAAGAAAGAAAGAGCAAATGTATGTACTGAAGTGTGAACGTGTGTAAAATGAAATGTCTGTTAGCATGGGTTAGCATGTGCGTGTTAAGAGAATGCTTGTGCGTGTGCACTTGTAAATTTCTCCCCTCTTTATGAAGTGGAAAACATAAGCTGTGTTTAATTAAAAACAAGCTAGTCTTCACTTTAAAAGCTCTTAGGCTTTTTTATCATACTCTTGCCAGCGGCAAAACTTTACATACATGAAACACCCCCTTCATAACCAGCGACACTATTATTGAGTTCCAAAAAGCCGTTACGAGCTATTATTAAATTGTAATATACCATGTGCTTCTTAGTGTCTCTATAAAGTTGGATTTGAGGGTCTAGTCACTGAAGGGTTTAGTGTGCTAAAAAAGCCATAAATATCTACAAACATACACTGCTGTTTAAATGTTTTGGGTTACAGTGGTGCAAAAGAAGGCTGTTATGCTCACCAAATGCTTTTATCTGATCAAAAATACACTACTATTGTGAAATATTATATATTTTCTATGTGAATATGTTTTAAAATGCTGATTTACAGCTCAAGAAACACTGTGCTATCAATGTTGAAAATAATCAAGCAGCTTCATATTTCTGTGGAAGCCATGACACACTTTTTTCAGAATCCTTTGAGTTCAGAATAACAGAGTGTGTGTAACATTTATAAAGGCATTTATTTCTCTTTTGATTAATGAAGTGCGTATTTGCTGAATGAAAGTATAAATGTAAGTATTGCTTAAAAAAAGACCACAATCATTCGAATGAAAGAGTACTTAAAAGCTCCGCTGGTTGAAACATTGTTGCTACATCAGGCTAGTCAACAAGAAGTCATTGATTAATATTTATGAGCAGTTTCTGCACCCTTGATTGTATGTGTTTGTTTTTTTTCATGGTTATTAAAATGATGCTTTTTTTTTTCTGTGTAGAAAACAAATCCCCCCCTCGGTCATTTGGATTGAACCATTCTGATTCGCTAAATCGTAGCGAGCGGATTGAAGCCATCACACCGTCACTGGGCAGCAGTAACCACCAGCTCAATGCCTTCCTGCAGATATACGTGCCGGACTATTCTGTCAGAGCTTTGTCAGACGTGCAGTATATTAAGGTAAACAGAATTGCTTAAACACCAGCTCACTTGCGGTTTCTGCACACTTTCTTGTTATTACAACCAATATACCCAAAACTATTGTGCGGCTTGGGGTTCAGACTTTAAACCAGGGGTCCTCAATTCTGGACCTCAAGATCCACTTTCCTGCAGAGTTTACCTACAACCCTGAGCAAGCTAAACGATATCGCAGGTAGGTTTGTTTAATCCAGTTTGAAAGTAAATCCAGAGTTGAGGTCTCCTGGTCTAAACGGTGGCAGACTACGGCTACGACTGAGCGGTGAACATGCACTGTGGCTCAGTTACAAACCATGGCTTTGGCTCAAAGTCAAATGTGGATTTGGGGAAATGGGGACACTTAATTTCTAGTGATTATCGTCGTTTTAAACGATATTCATATGATTAATCCCATCCAAAGTAAAGCTTTTGTTTACATAATGTGTGTGCGTGTACACTGCGTATTAGGGGTGCACCGGTTCATTGGCCATACGTTGAATGTAGCGCGCACGCTGGTGGACTTCTGGAAAAATCTGCAGAAAAACAGCCAGTTGCAGATTATATTGTAATCACTAGCGGACATGTCATCTGTGCATAACAAACAGAAAAACAGATACCAAGAAGCTAACAGCCGTTGGTGTACTGGCATACAAATAAGAGTGGCTTCCTTGCTCTTGCTGAAGTTGCGTAAGCGTAACTGTCCGCGTCCCGCTCAGGTGAAGACAGTGAGCGGTTGGTTAGCGCTGCTTATCAAATGTTGGATGCAAAACGAAACTAGACTAACTTTGTGACTTTCTTTTTGCAAAGAAGTACTTGCATGCACTATTGAAAAGGCGTAAGTAAATGTCAGTTCTGTACAGGATTATTTTTATTTTACCTTACAATGACTTCATTTCATTTAAAAAGCACCTGCTGCAGCTTCTTTGTTTGCCTTGCTGCACTAAACAATATTTAGTTTAACATTTTGGAATAATGTATTTATGGCATATTTTGGTATTTAGTTTCACTGGTAAAGACTATTTTTCTTTACACCAAATATAAAAAAGAAAACAGACGCTGATTAAGTAACTTTTTTTGGACTGTTGGATGTGTTGATTGTGTTGCTGGGATTGTACCTATACAGTTGTTGCCTTCAATTTCACAAGGTTACTGTTCATGTTTTTATTTAAGAACAGTTTTACGTAGTTTCAACCCAATTTAAAAAAAGCTAAATGCTGATGTCGGTACCATCTATGTTTGTATTAAATCTACTTATTGTGCAGTTGTTGCTGTTAATTTCAGATGGTTACAGTTATTGTTTTCAATGGCCAAAAGCTAGTTTGCCGTGTTAAATACCACAAAAACATCTTGTTTATATATATTTTCATTCATGCTTGAAGATGGGAATTGGAATTGGCCAATTTGCTCGTAAAAAAACAAACAAAAAAAAACTTTATCTGAAAAATCCGTACTGTGTATATTTACTATGTGTATATATAAATACATGTGTGTGTGTAAATACAGGTAGATATTTTCAAAATATATACATGCTTTTGTGCGTACTTTTTAAAAATCTTAATAATCATTTTAATTATCGGAAGAATCGTTCCCGTCAATAGGGCCTTTTGTGGTATGGAAAAGTTCCATGGATGTTAAAAGCTATTGATGGAAACATACTGTAGGTTTTGTTTACTCCCAGACACTTTCTCATTTACATCTGCTGCTTTAATTCAGACTGCTTGCTTAAAATATATAAATATATTTTGTCACTCTATATCTCCAAATAATATCCTAGTAGACGATATTTAATTGCTTAGTTGGATCAGAAGCATGGTATAATAAGTTGTAAAGTGGCTTTACAAGGATGTTGTTTATTTTTAAAGAGGTACTTTATAATTTCAGTCTGATATACAGCAAAGACTTTGTGTTTATGAGGAAGTAAAAAGGGTAAAAGAGAAGAGTGGAAGATAAACGCATCAGTTCCCAAATAGAAGACAACAGAACCGATTTCCAATGGACCTATTTCTAGGTTCTCAAAAGAAGTCATTATAGTTTGGTGAACTTCTATAATGGTGAACGGAAACTACACCCAATATCGTTTTCTGCGCCTCCATTTGTCCCAATAGCAAATGAAAGAATTCGCAATATTCACAAAAATCTAAATTCACACTAACATTGTATTTAAAACCACTTTCTTTCCATGACCCCCGTTCCTGTGTGTTCTTTCCAGGTGACGCGGCAGCAGTATCAGAACGCCATCATGGCGTCACGCATGGACAAGACTCCACAGTCCTCAGAGAGCGAGTACACCAAAATCGAAATGACTTTGACAGACCTCCACGACGGAGTGCCCGATGAAACCACCACTCTGTTCAACCAGACACAGAACTGCGTGGCCCACAACAAGACGAACCACACGGGCCACAGCGAGGGGGCCATCTAGCCCTCAGTGGGGTGGTGAGGCCAAGCGGATAGCAGAACCCTGGAGCTGCTCACCACCCCAACACACTCCACTCTGGTAGTGCGGTACTACGACCGGGACCTGAGCTTGGGCTGACCCAAGGCAGAATGGGATACTCCAGCGACCCCGGTCCGGTCCTGTTCATTCAGATAAACCGCAGCGTTTGTGTCCCCCAGACCAAAGAGTTTGGAGGATGGACATGTTTGTGCTCCAGAGAGCCCCTCCAGCTACACTCGAACTGCCCCGTGATGTTCACAAACACAGAAGAAGTACTCCAGGCAGATGCTGCAATAGGGTAAATCAAAGACTGTTCCAAATACTGCTTTGAAGGAAACCGTGAACCAAGAGCATTCACATATTTATTTATTTTGTATGCATTTGTACATACGTGCATGTCTGAGGATATAATTGTCGGCACATGCAAACACCAGTCTGTAAATTGTGCATGTGTATGTGTGTGCCTCTATGAGTGTCACTGATAACATGCATATATATATATATATATATTGTGACTATATATATATATATATATATATATATATATATATATTACAAATACATCATCATTGTATATGTACCGGTGAGGGTCTTTTACATGTATATTTCAGAAATGGTTATTTTTATTGCTCTAAATCTGGTATATCCCATAGTACCTTTTACACCTTTTAAAAAAAAAATGAATCACTATATTGCCTTTAAAAAATCATATTAATGTTTTTAACAAGTGCAATGAAACACATTTTATTTAAAAGATGATTTATCATGATTACTGTATTGTAAATTATAGTTCTATTTGCGTGCATGTATTGTATCACATTTGTATATTTGTTCTGAAATATTTTGGATTCACTTCCAAGGATGAACAGGTCCTATTCGTCCGCTTTAAAACTGAAATTCTATCAAAGGCACAAGAACTTTACGTCTAAAGCTGAAGGCAGTCTTATTTAAATGAAACGACAGAGCTGTCAGGACTTTATGCAAGGGAGAATCAACATGCGATTCCTAACTGAATCCAGGCTGTAACACAAACGAGTCTTCACCACGTCATTAAAACAACTACATTAAGTCGTTCCGTTCACCATGCATCTGTAAGAAAGGTGCCATAGTGTTGAAATGGCTGTACTTGTGTGTATTACCTTTTTATGTATATAATGTTGACTTTTTATTTATATGAATGCTGGAAACTCCTTCTATGCATATGTGTTTAGAATTATACACATTTATACACTCAGAACGAAAAATTGCTCAACTTAGGGTCCATCCGAGGATGTGGTCGAGTTTGTTTCTTCATGGAAACGGATTTGAAATTTTTTTTGTCCAGTGGATCCTCTGCAGGGAATGGGTGCCGTCAAAGTCCAAAATATGAATTTTTTTGTATAATACTATTGCTTTCTCCAGTAAAAAAGAAAAAAGGAGAGAAATATGCACAGATCAAGCACTCTTTACGTGCAAAACCAGTCCAGAACGGATCTTAAATATGTTTGGTGTTACGTTATGATTCTGATGCTGGGGTAGATTTCACCGGAGACAGCCATATTATAGATTATAAACGAATGTTTTGGCCAGAAAGTAAAAAATATACTTGTTGCAGCTTTGCACTTTACAAGACACGGATATTTGTGGATGACATGTAGCAATACTTGTGGATCATTGGGACGTTTTTATCGGCTTTTTGACTCTCGTTCTAAAGTGACGTAAAGCTACATTTTTCCAAATCTGTTCTCATGAAGAAACAAACTACTTTGCTTTTTGGATCTCATTAAGGGAGGAGTGCATTTTCAGTCAATTTTAATTTTAGGGTGAACTATTCCTTTAATGATAAACCACTTTCTCCATTGTCATACTTTTTTTTTTTTTTTTTTTTTTTGACCCTCTTTCCGAGATCATCAAACAGCATACAACGTATTCCTATAACCGTTCCTATATGTTGTTATAGGTGGCAGCTGCGTGACCCTGTTTCTACAATGTCAGACTTTGTGGTAAATCCGATTCTGGCAGCTCTAAAGACATAGCCCTAGATGTTTTCATGTGTTCAGATGCTTACATGAACCACAATAGATTAACAACAGTAATGCATTATTTGCATTATCCGTGCATGGGTCAGTACCACAGGCAGCCACTGCTTGGCACTACGGTCTAACAATTTAGCCTTAACGTCGACAAGGTTGTAATCTTAAAACTGATGCTCTTTATACCAAAGATTTTGTGAGATCAGAGATTGTTGGGCTTTATTTAGTAAATTATAGCCAACTTTGATTATTATTATTATTATTATTTTTTCCTAGACAGACGCTCTTGTGGGGTTAAATACAGGTTCTGGCTTTTTACTTTTTTTTTTTTCTAATTTGCTTTGTTAATGAATTGTAGCTACTTTGTAACTAAAATGTAAACCCTAGGGAGAACAACGGTTCTAGAAAGTGCTATTAAACATTCATCAGTTTCACTGTGGTACTGTGTTCTTTGTGCCGTTTCTTTAAAAAAAAAAAAATCCTACGACTTCATAAGCCTAACAACAGATGCACAACGGAATATTTGCATCACACTATGTGTCTATTATTTAATATTAAACGTTTCGGATATTTTATCTGACTGTGATTGTTGCATTGCAACATTTTTGCTTTCAGGGTCTGTCAGGACAGGTTAAGACAGCTCGCGTTGCTTTTTTTATGTTTCACATCATGTTCCAAGATATTTATTTTGTAATATGCAGCATACAGCACATATGTGAAGTGGTATTTTAGACAAATGGAAATCAGTAACTGAATCTAAATAACTAGTGTATTGTACAGTTGCTATCCTGGTTAGGATGCCTTATTCAGAAAACCTGTTATGGCACATAAATGCAGTTCCATTCCAACAGAAGTTACAGAGAGAGATGACAAACAGTTATGGAAAATTATTTTTTATTTGACATTGCAATGCAATTTCCCATATGTATAAGTTTGGAACTCTATAAATCAGAAGCTATCATAATTCAGGGAACAATGAAACCGAAGACATGAAATCGCATGCCCTAAACAAACAAACAAACAAACAAAACAAAACAAAACAAAACAAAACAAAACAAAACAATCGGATTAATAAATGCCACGTCTATTTTGCTAGATGTCTTTTACAGACGGAACAGTTTTGCACCTTTTCCTTTTTTGCTAAACTGAAAACTAATAGTCACAAAAAATATAGTTTGTATTAAACATGAACCAAAAACAAAAAAATCTGAAATTAGAAAAAAGGTAAAAAAAACAAAAAAAAAAACAGAAAGGAACAAATACTAAGTATATTAGTAAGTTATTGGCACATTTAACACGCTACTACTGTATACTGTAAACTATGCCAAAATATAATATTAAAACACTGGTTCAAACAGAGATATATGCAATGCTACCTATGACCATATGGATGAGATCTTCACCGGTATCTAGGTATCTATTTCCACACTACTGGGAAAGCTGGACGAATACTGTTTAAACTCAATGCATTTTCTATTATATTATTTTTCAATATAATCTAAGCCAGTTTCCCTTGCATAGACAACTAAAAAGGACAACTGCTGACACTAGTGCAAATTAGCCCAGGACTAGTTTTAGTCCATGTTTAGGGAGCTGGCTGTTTTATGTATATATACACACACCCACAACAATGAGTTTTTATATAAAAAAAAAAGGTTAATGAAAACAGAGGAAAGAGAGATACTGGACATAAAAAAACCACTTTCTCTATACTGTGTTCTCTAGAGAACCAAGAACGAGTATATTTTGAAAGAATTGCCCCGTTTTAGGATGTCCAGTTGTTTTTAAGCCAAAAACCGACATAAAGTATACGCTGTATGCTTAAAAATATCTCTTTCCTCATTGCTTGGAAACAAATATTCGAAAACCTAGAAACCTATTCATGGGCCTTACCAGAAACCATTATAGTTTAGACCTACCTGGTCTTCCCTTTTAAAAAAAACTGACAGTCAGAAAAATAAAGAACATCATACAGTTATATGCATACGAGTAATGGACATTAAACTATGGATTGGATAGCTTCATTTAATCACATCCTACATACTATCTTTGAGTAATGCATATAAAAGTCACACTAACCTTCCTAATCTACACGTTTCATGCACCTGAAACACTTCCTCTCTAAACATCAACCTGCCATTATACTTTTTTTCTTTAAAAACTCCACATACTTGCTGTGGAGACACCTAAAAGTCTCTAATGGGACCCTTGAAGCTAAACCGAATACACTTTCTCAACGCCGTTTGGTCCACATGAGAGTAAACCATCAACAGTTCAAACATCACCCAGGACTACATTAATTTCCATAACAGACATTCACCAGAGCAACAGCACTTTTTATTTTCTCATCCTATCATTTTCACAAAGTCCAGCCGTTTACTTCATCGTGACTTTTCGAGTGATAAAAGACAGTTTTATAAATATTTCTTTTGTTTTTTTGCATATAAAGGTCACTTACTGTTTGATATTTGAATAGTTTTCGTATGCGAGGCAGATAACGATGGCACATAATGTTTGAGACAAAACTAGAGCGTTCTGTTTAGCTTATATAAGAGTATAAAAATACAGTATGTCATTGTTCAATGTGACATCGTTGCCAAAATTAGAAGCAGGTACTGATATGACGCCTCTGTGTGTGTCCGGACTCATTTTGCGCCCCTAAAACACGAGGCGTCCGTTCGCTACTCTGTAGCATTAACGCTAAACAAAAACGTCCGCATTAAAAAAAAGATGAAAACCAAGAGGTTAACAACAAACCTCTGAAAAGAAAAAGAAGAAAAAAAAGCAGCTGCGTGCTGTTGCCAAGTAACTGGATTCTCGTGTTGGCTGCAACGTCCATACACACACGCCACAATTAACCGCGCTTCGGTTTTCTGTGCTTCATTCAGATTCTCAACACACGCAGGACTTCAACACAAACGCCCCGCCAACATGCTCAACTTTACCACACACGCACAGAGGTTTTTTTTTTTGTTTAAAAGGAACAGTCTTTGCAGGAGGTAGTAACCAAGCTAATCAGAGTGAAAGGACTGGCTACTTGAAAAAGTTACTGTTAAAAACCATAAAGCAATAGTAAAATATAACTATAACGTGTATCTGTAAGGATCCAATAACCCCCCCCGTATGGTGCATGTAAACTTTCAGTTCACAGTAAAGTAAGCATCTCTTCAACTGTGTTTCCATTGGATGGCGTTTATAGCGGCTGATGAACAATTCAAATTTGAAAAACAAACTAATGTATTAGTATTGAGAGGAAACTGTCAGTTTGGGGCGAACTGAAGCTTCGGCAATTACAGTCTACTTCATACATCCACCTCACATCCACTCTACCGCCCTACAGATCTTTACCCCAGAATAGGTCAATAACATCTACTCCTCCTCCTCCTCTTCCTCCTCCTCCTCCTCATCGTCGTCCTCGTCGTGGCAGTGTGTGATTTCCTGTGGCGGCTGGGCGAACAGGTGGGGCGGTTTGATTTCGCTGATGGAGCGCGTGAGCTGGTTTCTTTTACAGTCGATGTCCTTGCAGTCCACACAGTGGCGGTTGCGTGTGGCCAGAGGAGACTCGGTCTCGGTGTCTACGTGAGTGTGCTCCACCGTGGACTCATGGGGCATCTGGGACAGAGAGGAGAGGAGATGGAGACAAACACGCCAGAGGTATGTTAAATAGGGCGCTTGGCACAGAAGAGAGAACACGGCGATCAGGACAAATGTGGGTGTGTATGGGTGTGTATCCTGTAGGCAGCACTTTGGTACTCATTTCAGAAGAATGTAACAATACTAGTCTTCTGTTAGTACCGAGTACTCGATTTGCAGTGTGTGTGTGTGTGTGTGTGCATGTGTGTGTGTGTGTGAGTCCTCACCAGCACGTGAGCGGCTCTGAACAGGTAGCTGAAGGGGTAGTAGAGCAGGTTGATGAATGAGGCGGCATACAGGTCAGCGTAACGCATCACCTGAGACGCAAACAGAGTCTGCCGAGAGCCGCTGCGGAACAGACTTCCCATCATCCCGTAGCACATGTCCATGTCATGAGTCACTTTCTGATGACACAGAGAAAATCACTAAAGTAACCCGTTATTCTAGTATCATATATAATTTTTTTTATTATTTCTTCTCTTGCCTTTTCATTATTAAGCACTAGTTTTAGATATTTTAGTATATCAACTCAATCTGAATTAAATTGTCATGTTGCCTTGACAACTGGCTGAAATAAAAGTATTTTTTGTTACTTGATATTTATTTTATTTCAAATAATATATTTCTTTAGGTGTTTTATTTTTAATCATCGTAGATAATCCGTGATCCATAGGGACCAGTCTCCAAGGTCCGGCACGCACGTGATTGGCAGATAAACGGTTAGGTTCAACCATCATAGAGTTATCATCTGCACATGTTTTTCCTTGCCCATTTACACATTCACGCAATTTTAAACCTTTTTGTCTTAAAGAGACAGTAGCCAACAAATACCTACTTCTGTCTGGTCTTCTAAAGGCTTTAACAAAGATTAATCTGTATTTAACTTTTTTGTGTTGTTTTACACTTAATTATTACAATTATTACGGCGCCTGAATACTACTGTTACTGTCTTTATACAGCTTATAATTTTGTGCTGTATTCTGTTCATTTACTGAACGTTGCAGCACTAATAATAACAACCCTATAACATTTAATATGTAATATCACTTTTGTATCTTATTAATGTTCTATACACGTGGTAGGCCATTGATCACCATGGAATTAAACATAATAGACTTATACAGTAGGCTAGCACTTATTGTAAGCACTCCTTGAGAGTGTGACACATGCCGTTTATGAAAAGAAAACAACCCAGAATATTTCTTAACAATAAACCAAGTTATTGAGACTTGGTGTAAGAAAGGTTCAGCCTTTTCACATCTAGTAAAATCAGATATAGCTGAAATGTTAGGAATGCGAGTGCGTGATTTAGCGTGTGTACCTTCATTCTTCTCTGGATGGCGCTGATATCTGGCCTCTCATTGCTGCTGCTGTCCAAATGCCTAAAGGAAGAACGTGAGTGAGAAAAACACAGATTTAAATGAAAAAAGAAGTGAACATTTTTGCTTATCAACAGGTGAACTCTCTCTCAGTGCACCAATCAGCGCGCAAAACCCTTTTACGTTCCAATTCAATTATTACATTTGAATTTAATTTGAACTGACTTTTGCCGTTCATTATGACTGAAGGAAACATAATCCTCTAATTTCCTGAGTGCTATTATGGTGCGTTTTTATGGCATATAATTGCTGTGATTACAAGATGAGTCAAAAGTTAAACTCAGAGCCGTTTACGTATTCTATTGTAACTCACAATTATGCATTTCTATGTCAACACCAATATGAATTGGTAGAATTTGAATAATCGACAAACAATACAACATCTAACAGTCAATATGTAAATGTAATATTTAGTTTTATTCGTTTATCATGCCGGACATTATGCATTAGTTATCCAGCTCTATTATGCTAGCTATATTAAAACAGCAGTGCATGTGTTTCTTGCATTATTAAAACATCAGAATTGACAACATCATGATGGGAAATCTGTATTGATGGCTGTGTGACTTGACTTTTAACGCTGTGAGACGATTAATCGTGATTAATCACACTCAAAAACAAAAACGGTTTCTCTTTGCATATTAGATGTGTGCGTTCTTTGTATATAAATTGTATAAATATTTTTGTGTTTTTTTCTTGACTAAAATTGCATTTTAGTCAATTCCACTTCCTGTCAGCGATTAGCAGTGCATGACCAATGAAATAAAAGGAAGACCATTTCGAAATTCTGAATGTACACACACACACACACACACACACCTGTGCTGAGGAAGGAACAGAGGCAGCTTTACTCACTTGTACAGTTCTGCCAAGAAAATGTCCAAGCCCTGCAGTTCCTCGAACAGAGCTGTGAATGAGAGGGCAGAACCCTGTCATGATTGGGTTTCACATCTCTTTTTTTTTTTAGCCTTTCAAGTGTGACATCTCATCTCACTCTTTCTTTTTCTCTGTGTGAGCATTCCTTTCTTCACTGAGATTCTCACAAGAAGGCCTTTTTCACACTACACACCACACACAAGCGTAACTGTGACAGCAGGCCCATATTGTGCTTTCACATTGACAGAACTGCAGCTCTATCCAGAATATAAAGTAAGTTATAGGTTACAACAGTAATATTTCCCGCAGTAATGGCCATACTTTATAAAACGGTTTAAACTGGTGATAATAAAATATAATTTGTATGCGAAAGGGGATTACATTTACACCCAAACGGTAATAAATCTACACGGAACACCATAAACTGCTATAAAAGACGGCACTGATGAATAGGTTTGCACAGAATATTACTCATATTTTATGCAGAGTTCAGCACCTACTTGCAGTTATGCATCACCAGTGTGCTTACAGCAACAATGCCGTAACCTGTTATTATGGGCACCCAAAATAAATATGCGCTGCTTACGTGCAGTGTGAAGCGGGCCAATGGCTGATTTTACTCACAGCTTTTGTCTGTCCACACATGCAGCTCCTGAGCCAATTCGGGAATCACCAGGAACGTCCGCCAACCCTGACGCTTCTTGGACTTGAGAATATCTCCAAAAATGTGATCTCCAATGTACACAATATCCTTTCCTTTCGCTCCAAGCAGGTCACACACAATGTCAGAAGAACCTGGGCGGAAATGCAACAGTAATGTGAGATGAATATTTAACACAGCACACTTTAATCACAATTATTATATTTGCAAATAAAAAAACATTAACTACCAAGGATATTACAATAACTTGGTAATACTAGTTACTAGCCATGAACCTAAACCTAACCTTAACCCATGTAGTTACTTTATATTACCCAGTACTTTAGTAAGTACACACACTGTAAACTAAAATGCAATCTTTGTTGAAGTTAGTTAATAAAAATACATCTTTATTGTTAGTTAATGTCAGCTCAAGTTTATTAAATAATATTAAGAGTATTTATTATTTTAGTGATATATCAGCAAATGTTAAAATGAAGATTAACTAAGATTATTTAGTGCTTCAGAAGTATTTTTGATGCTAACTAATGTGAGTATTACGGGACTAAATGACTGTACACACGCAGTGAAAAATCATGTGATAAAGTGTAGTATCCAATATATCCTTGTGATCTATGCGTCAAGTCCTTGAGGACATACATCTGTGTGTGTGTGTGTGTGTTTGTCCATACAAGTGTGACATTTGCATCTTTCCAGTACCTCCAGAGTAAACAATGCCATGTTGTAACGGCCCAGTGTATGTTCCTATTTTCAGCCGCCCTGTAGTCTGTGATAGAGAATATAATTATTAATAATCACGCTGTCTTTTCAGTGGTTCTCAACCTGACAAGTCAATACACTTCCAAGGGCAAATAGGACAAACAAGCTTTAAAATAAGTTAAATCATGAAAGGCTGTGCTATTTAAAATAATAATAACAAAAAGCCATGAAAATTTCTATAGTTATGCAAAGCTCTAAAATATTTTATGTCTATATAAAAATGAATAAAATCTCCGGTGACCTATATTGAATATCGTCTTAAAAGATGGGGGCCCTGGTGTCAAATACGGTTGGTTATTTTTGTCATAACTCACAAAAAATCAATTGTGCCTGTCCAACTCACTAAATTTACTATTCAAATCAGGGAACAGTTTTGCATTGTGCACCGCTGGTGGTTAAACTGGACTGTGGACGTTACAGACAGGATTTTGCTCAAAAAATATCTTTCTTAGAAGCGGCATAACTGTTCTGTGAACGGTTCATCTGCTTTATACTGCAAAGAGATGACAGTAGTCTCTAATTAGTTATACTGCGCTCAGCAGACTTCAGTATAAATGCTCAATGCTCAGCGCTGACTAACCTTTTGCTTGATCGTGTTCAGCAGGATAAAATGTTCCAGAATGTACAATGCTGCACCTGCTGACCTCAAGAGTCTGCTTCTGTTTTTGTGATAGCAGAGCTTTTCGTCTGATGTACTTACCGTATCCACCTGTCTTAGAACAGTTCCCTCTCCAAAAAATAAAGGCTTTCGAGCATCCACTAAGATGAGGTCGAAGTACGACTGCCAAGGACGGTGTGGCGTGCCATGCTATGACATAAAACATTATTATGAGCAACAATATATGACAGGAAGCTCTTCGGAAAGATTTAATGACGGTCTGAAAAAACTACGTAAATACCTTCGGGCCATGGGGGAAGTCAAACAGGTACGTCATAATTTTCTGTAAAACAAATCAAAACTAAATTTAAAATCTAGACGTTCACCTTTTTCTTATTTTAATTTGTACCCAAAAAATGGCTCTTATTTTTTTCTCATTTTCTCTTTATTAGCTCTCATAGTTTGCAACGGTTTTGAAGACAAGAAAAAATGATTGAAATTAAAAAAAGAAGCTCTAAAAATCGCTATTTGTGAATAATGATTAAGAAAATATCTATTTTGGTTAGAATATATGACAATATAAGATATATTAGATACATATAAATGTAAGAATATTTAAAAAGTGTTTTCTAGAAAAAAATAAATCTCCAAAACTATACAAAGCTATAAAAAAAATTGTAATAATGAATAAATATGCATTAAATCAATAAATATACACAGTAGTAGTAGTACTATAGCATTTTCTAGTTTTCTAGAAAATTATAAAATGTACTACTACATTTTTTTTCTAACAAAAAAAAAAAGTGTTAAATGTTTTAAAAAAAAGTTAGATAGGTGTAGCATATGAAAAATTTGACAAGATTGAAAACATGTCTTAGAGACAGAAGCACAATGTATTTAATGGATTATTTAACAACAGATTGATTATTCAGTAAATTAAAGTCTTGAAAGTTGTTGTTGTGGGAATTACTTCACCTAAATTTACCACGCCGTCTCTACCCTAATTAAGGTCTACTAAAATGTATAATTTTAACCAACATTTATGCGTGGTATGTTATTAGAGTACTGAACTGTTCGCCAGTGTAAACTCTCATTTGTTAGCATGTTCTGAGACAAATCATGTGTATGTGTTTGCATCGGTAAACTCACATCTGTGTATTTGTAGTCGCTGTTGGTGGCTAAGAAAACTTTAGCGACTTCATTCATGCGGCTCAGCAGCAATGGCAACTTGCCCTATGAGTAAAGAAAAAAAAAAAATCAGTTATTCTCAGAAATACAACACAAACAACAGAGCAAATCAGTAACAGACAAACTTACATCTTTCACAACATACTTCTCCAGGTTTTCCACTGTTTTCTCCTTCAGCGTTCCCTGAGAAAACAAATAAAAGCTTTAAAAAGAGAGCAGGTTCATGTTAACGCGTTTAAAACACTTAAATCAAGAATCCAGCACCTACCTGTTCCATTTACATCCATTTCACAGTTAATCACACCTGCCCGCTATTAATGTACACAGCAATGTCACTTCATCAGATTACTCTGACAGAGAAGCAGAGAACCTTTTTACCTTGAAATGTACCCAGTCTACAGCGTCTCGGACATCTTGGAACATGCTCTTGAAGGACATGAAGAGGTCTCCATCCTTAAAGCCCGTTTCACAGCTAAAGGTTTAAAAAGAACAAAGGGGCAGCAGAGTAAGAGGCCGAGCTCCATCTCTGACACATTTTATCGACAGTCAGACATGTTTAAATGGGACAGTCTTCCCTTGTTTGAGGTTGTCCGAGCCAAACAGGAAAGCTCTCTCCCCCTAAAAGGACCAACAGGTGTTTCAGAGGACATGCATCCATACCAAAACACAAATCACAGACTATTACGTTTTAATAGATTTTACCTAGACTTTTTTTTCGGTTTGTTTGTTTCGTTTTGGGGTTTTTTTTGAGCATGAGTAGAATTATTTCCATGCCATTTAAAAGGTATAAACTTCAATTTAAATTTGACATGCATTATAATTAGTCATTAGCAAATAAACGGATGATAAATTATGTCATGCACAAACATAATTCCAACCACAGACTACAATCTGCTTGCGTCATCCTGTTTTATAGCATAGTTGTAAATTGTTTATGCTGTGTTAGGATCTTCTTATCTTGACAAAACGTGTTGGTTGGTGAACTGATATTGAGAGCTCCAAATAGTCCTCACCCACAGTAAATGATACTGATTTACTGATACTGAATCAGTGGTATGGCTATATGCAGTGTCCGAGGTAACAGAAATTAATAGAATCATAGTGACTGGAACTCCTACCTTGAATATCGGTCACAGTTTGAGAAGAAGTCAACCAGGCAGGCTAAAAGGTATGTTTCTGTGCAGAGAGAGAAACAGATATAGAATAAGAAAGTGTGTAAAAGTTCTCAGATTCATTGCGTATTACGTTTTCAACATGAAAAGCGAATTAACATAGTATTATGATTCCTGAAGGATCATCTCACACCGAAAGCCCGGAGTAATGGCTGCTGAAAGCTCCGATTTACATTTCAGGAATACATTACATTTTAAAATATACCCAGACAGAGAACAGCTCTTTTAAATTGTAAAAGCATTTCACCATATTACTGTTTTTACTATGTTTTTTTTTTAAATACAAGCAGCCTTGTTGAGTGTTCTTTTAAAAACAGTAAAAAATCTTACAGAACAGTATTGTATAAATCTGTAACGGGCAGCAATGACAATCATTTTTGATGAAAAAAAAACAATGCACTTATTGCAGGTAAGAAGGTATTAGTGTAAAACGCTCAAGTCATTCGATCAGTTCAAGGGATAATTTGCTTTAAATGGAAAATTCTGTTAATATCTACTCACCTAATGTCAAACACATTGTCTTTTTTCCAAACAAAATGGCAAAGCTGCTTTTCTTCATATGTTCTCATAATGCATAATGTTTATAGATCCAAAATTATTCTCTGAATCGCCATGAATGAATCACATCAATTTAAAAAAACTGATAATTGCACACAAATACTACCTCAAATAATAACTCATATACTCAATACTCTTTATACACACATAAGAATTACGAGTTACAAAAGCCACTGTTAATGCGTCTCTGAAAGGCAGCCAGCATCAGGGCTATGGATGACAGTGATAAAGTGCCTACCTGGAAGGTTAAAGAGTGTGTTGAGGATGTAGAAGCGTTCTGTGTCATCACGCTGGATGAACTTGTTGGGATAGAGCTCTCGGGTGTCAGGGCTGGCAGGGAACACAGGAACATTATGAGCACATGCTCCATAGGTTTCATAAGAGTTCAGTGACCAAGACCATCCAGGCTGGGCTTGATGGGGGCCAGGATTACTCACCCTCGCAGGAAGTTAAAGCCGTGCACGCAGACCAGGATGTTTCCATAAGCATCTACCTTCAGGAGGTTGCCATACATGGTATCAAACACCAGACCTCTGTAAATACAAAAAGAAAAGAAAGGGTTAAATGTGTTGTTTATCCTATAAACATAATGTAAAATGACGTTCTTGAAACGGAAAGCTGTCTCAAACACGGTATGCCAATGAGAGTTTATTACCTTGTGGGGAAAGTGGGGTCATAAACAAATCCGAGCAGTTCCTGCGGGTAGCCAATGGAGACCAGCCGCTCCACAGTCAGATCAAAGCCCAAAGATTCATATTCAGGTGATTTGTATACTGTTGATAGAGATATTTGTTAGATTTAGACATTTGTTAGATCAGGAAGAGTCTTGTAAAATTAAGACTTTGTTCTCCATTTTAGTTCAGTTGTGGCCGCACTGTTGTAATTAGTTCCCTCGTTTTAGTTGCATCTTGGCCCCTTTTTTTACTAATTAGTTCCTTAGGTTTAGTTTCTTTTAATCATGGCTCTTGAATTAGTATAAAAGGGAATACATTACTACAACTTGGCCATTGTTTAACTAAAACAAGAATCTCCTTTGTGATCCCCGACGTTTTTCCTGCATGTCACGTATACTCTTAAAACCCCAAAACGTTAAAGGTACATTTTGCTTTACCATTAAATGGTAGAAAATAGTATTCTAGGGGTACCCCCCTAGAGACAGTGTTGTAGCTTGTTTTCCTCCAAGTGTGCAAGGTTTTGTCATGCCAAAGTATTAGTTGCCCAAATAATTCTCCCTTCTTGGCGTAACGGTTCATATTTTTGGATGAAATTACTGTAAAATCCCTCCAAGCTAAGTTTATTCTGGAAGGGATCTCAATAACAACTAACTCAAAATAAAACATAAAGATGCACGCATGGCAGTGTGTTGCATTTAAAGACACTCTCTGGGAGCGCTCTGTACAACAGCACCTGTGATACGTGTTGACCCTAACCTTGTCCTTTCACAGAGCTAGCAAAGGGTACCAGAACATTCACATTACAAAGGCTTAGCAGGGCCATGTATGCCCTGTGATCTAATCCTGTATGAAACCGGACCCACTTGCCCTAAAAGATTTAAACCCAATTAGATCCCAAGCCTCTGCAGAGGGATTTGGGTGGTATTTCAGCAACAAATAAGGCACTTCACAAGACCCTAACAACAAATTCTGTTTTTCCAACCTGACGCCCAACTGAAGATGAAATTAAAATAGACAAAGACATATATACGACAACAGCTTCAGCAAAGTTGGGGGTCACTAAACTGTACACAGACATGCTTAAGCTCACGTCACATGTTGTTGTGGAAGAGCTGGAAATGTGTTATGCTTGTTGTTGATGAGGTGGCAGGTCAAAGGGCAGAAGCCCAGAAGGATCCTTTAAGAGTATGCAATGCGAAGGAGAGGAGTGCCTCAGGGTGAACTCCTGGGTCCATTACTAATGAAGTCTGAGACAAGTTTGACCACAACAGCCTGCTTGATTTTTTGCCAGAATGTTGTTTTTCTTCAATAGATTTGTGTTTTTGCAGGTCTGAACATTGTTTGTCAAGATACGTTTACTAAAATGACTAGCTTTATTCTGTCATTGTACTTGAAAATATCTGCAAGTGTTCTCTTCTGTGCAGTTTCTGATAATAATAATTACATTCTTGAATAATTACATTCTTTATGGTCATGGATAGGTATGACAAATTTTAAATAACAGAAAACAGCAATGGCAATACCCTGCAATATAGCAACACATAGCAATGTAGCAATACAATTCCCTCTACATAACAATACCCTGTCAAATACCTTTTTTGACCTTTTACCAAAATTCTGTGTTATTTTGTATAAGCTGTAGCAGTGTAAGAGTGTTCCTACTTTTTCCACAGGTACTAATTTCTTTGGTATTTTGCTAATCCATACAGCCTGTCAAAGCCTAATTTTTCCAGTAAATGACTTATATGAGACTTATTTGTAGGATTGCCTCCAGCCAGTTTCACGGGCTGTTCAAGGCTTGTGTCTCTACAGATGTATGATAGATAGGCTGTGGAGGGGGAGGCGGATAGAAATGAATTCCCCACAGAGCCATGGCCAGAAGTACATGCACATACAGGCAAGCAAACCCCAACAGAGTCACTAACTCAGGCCAGATTCTTCCACCCAGATAGCAGCTGTACACAAACTCAACTGCCCCTTCCCTTTCCGTCTCTCTCTCTCTCCTCTCCACGATGTTCCACGAAGCTACAGTGAAACCTATTTTGAGCCTCTTTTTCCCTCTCAGTCACTATTCCCATCATCACTCTTTGCCGAACTGCATACATCAGTGTTGACCTTGGACAATGTTGGCCTTGAGCTAGCATACTCTTGCTATGGTGAAAGAAAATATTTTTGGCAGTTTTACTGAGACCTGCATACAGAGAAAAAATCTATATCCCATTATACGTGGCCTACATTAGGAAGAGGAGAAGGTTTGAGGGGTGAAATTAGTTCACAGTTGTATTGACAAAAAAAGACAGGTATGCTTTGCTGTGAAATACAAGTCAAACTTCAGTTAACATGGCCATTAATGTATTTACAGTTCAACTGAAGTAAAGGAGCCTCGGCTAGATTTGATTAACTATTAGCCAGCAACTAGTCAACATGTAGAAATCTGTTTCTTCTATTCATGAAAATAAGCTTACATAAATAAGCTGTGAAAATACTCACTATACATAAGATATCTAAAATATCTAGTTAAAGTAACCACGGAGATTTTAATCATTTTACAACATAGTTATTGCAGATGTAAATAGTTACTATTAATGGTGTTCACATTTGCGTAAAATATTTATGTCTTTGATTTATGTCTTCAAACGTTAATTAAGTGAACCTATAGAGCACATTGCACTACCAGCAGCATTTATCGAGCAAAAACAAAGCAAACTGCACAAGTCTAAATAAACAAAGTGCCGCTCTATAGTTATTTCATTACATTACAGTCTTTTATTTAATATATAACCTGAAAGTTATTCTCTGGAGTTATCAGACCCTGTGAACTATGTGTGCAAAATTTACTGTTCACTCATTTTGCAAAAAAAATTAACTGTGTGAAGAAGCCTATAAAAATACACTTAGAGCGCTACTGTAATTCAAAGTTTAAACGAAAAGAAATACCCCTCTATGGGTTTGTGCTGTTATAATTACAAGATATGATATAGTTAAGTAATAGGAATTTAGAATTTGTTCCTTAATAAATCTGTTTTTGAACAAATAGTTTGAGTCACTAATTCAATGACTCATTAGTTTGAATCAGCCATTTTGAACAAATCACTTGCATTAATGGTTCAGTGAATTACTCATTAAGTCACATTTATCCATCGCAAGGCACAAGCACAAAAGCCCACTCAGCTTATTGCTTAATTATCACTATTTAAAAAAAACATATAATTTTTTGTCGATATAGCACACCTCTACTGGGAATCCTGTCCTAAACCACCAGACACGATTCGCTACCTTGGCATGTTGGATGTTGTTGAGCTGGTTTATCCGGTCAGTGGCCAAAACAATACCCGGTGATCAGCTATGACAAGTAAACTCCCTTTTCAACAGGGATATGAGTTTTCATGGGCAAAAATGAATCTTCATCATCACCAATTTAAACTAACGCCAGAGTGCTTTCATCGCCAGTATCAATGAAGTCAGTAAGATGACACCAGCTAAATGATGTCTTAGTCTTCTGTATACATGACAACAAGAAGCGTCCTAATTTCCCACTCTATTGAGGCAAACTGATTATTAGTCAATAGTAAAGAAACTTATTTTTCACCGCTACGTTAAACTTCTGTAATTTTATACAGCTCCAAAATGATTTGCAATGACCTGGGTGTCAGCCTAGGGCCACTAAGGCCACGAAGATTCATGTTTCTTTCTCCACACACTCCTGGACAGATTATCACATATGCATGCGTGTTTAGAACCAGGGTATGATGTCAGGCTGAAGTTCACAGTTCAGGTTACCCTCAGCAAGAAAATAAAATTTGTATCATCTTGCAAGGTAAACAAACTCCCCCAACCCCTAAAAGCGTTCATCAAGCTCCCCCTAACGAACATGTTTGAGCTGCATTAAGCCACTGGTTGACTTTGGATTATGCTGACAGGTTTTAATACAACAGAATCCACCCTAAAGACTGTGTCTTTAATTTGCTAAATTGTGCATCCTGAAGTTAAATTATTCTGCCAGTTTAACATTGTTTTATTTCTCTGCCCTGTGAAAAACCATCTGGTCTGCACGAAGAATGCAGAGGTGGCAGGTTTCATCTATGATTTAATGGACTGTTAGGTTGACGAGCTGTCGACGCCGAGTTTAGATGGAGAGTTTGTGCCACAGCTCTGTCCACGTGCAAGGTATTATCTTGCACGCTGGTCCCAATCACAAAGGGGATTTAGTTATGGAATGGACTCAATAAGCAACAGGAAGTACTAATCGGGGCATGGAAAGTGGTCTTAAAACCCTGTATGGTTTGGTTTAATGCTTCTTGATCTCAAATCCTGGATTTAAGATCAACAATGCATTGCTAACATCTATTAATATTCTATTGTAGAGCCACACAAAAAGAAAATTGATCTCCAACAAGGATGAGGAGTAACGATTTGTCTTGAAGGTTAAAACATAATTAAGGAATAAAAAAGATGGCTGCGAATTAAAGAATTTAGTGCAATTAAATGTACATTATTTATTTATTTTATTATACCTTTTCATGAGGGGGTAAATGATATCTAGCAAGAATGAAAGATCGTCGATTGTAAGACTACAGAATATTTGTCAAAGCATTTACAGTATGTCTGTTTCCTTTTATTGACTGTTATGGATTTTTCAGGACATCTAAGCTGTGGTTGCAATTTGATCTGAGGATAAGAAACAATATAGCTTCGTACTTGTAAACATTTGTGCTTGGTTATAGCCAGCTGTAATGTGGAGGATGTCAACAGCTGAGCGGCCTCAGAATTTAGCTTAAGCCATATTAGCTGCTGGCTACGACGCACGCCATCCACGTCTAAAGAGTCATCCATTCTAACTGTCAAAGAACCGATCTGCTTTCTCAGGGCCCACAGCCTGGATTTAGTGAGGATCTTATCCACCGCTAGCAGCCGAGTTCCTGGGACCAATAGCAGAAAGCAACGGGATTTCAGAAACCCAATGCATCTGATCCATGTTAAACTGTTGCACCATAAGAATCGAGCCCTCTCTTATTTCAGGTTCTTGGCTGAACTAAATGTCATAAATAAATTAAGCTGTAAATAAGGTGGCTTGTTTATGTTGATGGTCGTTCCAACAAACTAAGCCCTCAGCCAAAGACAAACTCTAGGGTTTAGATCATATAAAATGAGGCAGTTTGTGTATATGAGACATCACCTCAATTTTCCAGATTCCAAAACCAGACGAGGAGTGGCTAAATATACCCAAGAATCCTACTGAATGTTTACCCTGAGATTCTATGCGAGAGTGTTACTGGCTCAAAGAGGAACCCAAGCATAAGGACAAATATTAGGACATTTTTTTCAGAAAAAATCTTCGGTCCATTCCTAGGGTTGTAGAAGCAAAGGGGGATTGGACTGTGAATATTTCAGCATAATCATCAAAGGAAGCAAGAAACAACTTACCTGCTAAAGTGTAGTCCATGTCAAAGCCGAAGCATTTAATCTTTTCCATGGCCAGACTTCTGTTTACAAACACTCTGGGGAAGAAAGCGAAACAGTCAGAGGTGAGTTTGGTGGCGATAATCAGCAATTCGCAATTTTGAGAAATAAAACAAAAGGTAAATAAATAAAATAAAATAAAATGGCTTGATTTCAGAAGACAAAATGAAACACAGCATCAACAACAACAGCAGCAGCAGCAGCAGCAGCAAAAAAACTACTACAGTATGGCATTCCCAGTAATAAATAAACTCCCACACCCGGGCCAACATGCTAAGAGTGATCTGAATTTATTTTGAACACTGACAGCTCTATGCATTAGTCCACAAGCCAGGGTATCTCATGCCAGGATACGAAAACAAAGCAAATTCTGAATAATTCTCTGTGTACGCATATAATCTGATACTGACACAGATAAACCACACAATAAATCGTAACAGATATTACCATTGTATTCACAGTTTTACAAAGATTTTTGCAGCTGGAAACAATTCAGACAGCATAAAACAGCATGTTTAAACCTTCAAAAAGCAGCTGAAAATATGTAAAGTAGTATATTTTTATTACATAAAACATCGAAGTGGAAATGATCATCAGAGACATCAGACCAGACCAGTATTAAACAGATTTGGAATCCTATAAATTTTTTTACAAAACTATATCATGCAACCAAAACGAAATTACTTTGATCAACCCCTACCTTGTGGTGGCATAGCACTGGACTACATCCCATGATTCACTTCTCCAAGTAGAACCTGCGCGCTGCATTCTGAGTGGATGTCACTGCTCTAGCTGGTCTGTCAAGCCCATTTCTCTGTTCACCCTGTTACCCCCGCGGCAAACAATAGCCCCCTCTCTCTGCTTTCTTGTCATTGAATTTCTGACTTGTTGCAAAAATGATTGTGCCAGTTCTATAGCATTCTCTGTTGTTGTGCCAGTTGTTGAGTTAGGGGTTGTTTGCTTCCCTTCAAAGACATCTAGAACAATCAATAACAGCAGGAAGAACCAAGCGGGTGCAGCGGCTCAGACAACAGAGTGTGCATCCCTAGTTAGAGACAGCTGGTAAACAGATTACTCTTGTATCTCTGATGGATCCTCATTGTTGCCCTATTCTGTAATAGGCTACTTATACTGTACAAGAGACACTATAAAGGGGTGGAGACAAACCTCTCGCATAAAAATCAATGGAAGAAATATGGTGACTGTAGAAGTGGGAAGCTAAAAGAGCCAATTGCCTCTTTGTTTACTTAGAAACATGCACAAGTTTGGGTTTGTGTACTTAGAAAAGCAAAGTTTGTTTACTTAGAAAAAACGCATGTGTAAATGATGTGTTTAGCATTGTTTTGTTGAAAATAGGGACTTGCCAAAATGCATTTTTAACCAAAACACAGAAATAAAAACTTAGCCAATGAACAAAACCAAAACTAATATCAATTTGTTTAACTGGGCACTCAAGTAATTGAACTCGGTTTGCTGTATTGGATGAAAAACGCAGTTCAACCAGGAGCTGTCTCTTGATATTTCAGCTGAATAAAGTTAAAGCTGTTTTAGCACCCTTTTGGTCAACATCTACCCTCCAAAGCTATTTTTGATTATTTTTGGTTGCGGAAATTGTCATCACTAGCTGAAATAAACTTAAGAGTCTTTGAGTCTAGACTTGAAAAACACATTGGAAGTAAAACAGATATTCAGTCCCTTTGTAGCCTTGTATTCCAAGATGGCCGTCACATAAAAAGGACTTTGATCGTTCTTCGCAGCAATGAGGGTCACAAAAGATATTGCTTGGATGAATTCCACCTCAGTTCTTGATCATCAGAGTTTTACATCATCTTTGTTTTACTAACAGTACGGAAATACATAAAGTACATCCATATTCTTTTTTCTCTCTATTTTTGAAGATTCGCCTCTACGCTCCACAGAGTTAGCAAATGTTTCACTGCACATCTCACACGCCAGATAACACTACCGCCTTTGGACCTCAAATAGACTGTACAGAGAGTGGAATCCCTGCCATGACGCTCACATTTACTTTTCCTTATCTAACCCCCCTTATCTAGGTAATGGAACAAGGCAGTGAACTTTTGGCTTTAGCGCAGAGAAATGTAAAGTCAAAGTTCACAAATAGTAGGAATAGTAAACTACGCTCTATTTCAGACGCGAGCTTTGGTTGGATTAATGCCACAAGTGACGGTGTGTGCTTAAAGGGGCAGATTTTGCGAAGAACCGACTGGCACCCCTCTTATCTACCGAAGATTGCATAATGCCACTGCCTGGCAAATTCCATACTTGTGATGTTACACAAGCTCCTCCGTATTCCTGTTCCATGTGCCAGTTTTCTCTGTGTACTTTGAAACATCACTGCAGGGTTTGGCCTGTAATTGGGTAACTCCGTTCTTTACTTTAATTTAAAATCCCAATTTACCAGAGGAGCCGCTGTCTAAATAATAGGATCTTTTCTTGACAGAGTTGCTTACATTCTTAACGCGACTCATAAAATGTAAAATCCCGGCGTATGGAACCCTGAGTGAAAACTATTATAAACTCGGGCTCAGTTGGCTCTTCTAAAATGAGCGGATCGCAAACAAACTACACATTATCTAAACAGAAGGAATTAAAGATAATACGCGAAATGAATTTCGAGGAGATGATGTCTCCGGAATCTATCAAATCTATCTGTCTAAGCCTTGCAACCCAAACACAGTCATTCTATAGTCAGTCTAGTCTGATGTACCTGTGATAGGCCTCTCTCCTGTATTTCTTCATCGCCAGGCCATCCATGTTTGCGGGGAGATCTGCATAGTCCTGAAGTCGATCGCTCCATGATGTTGTCATCATTAAATCTCTCAGTTGGGAATCTGTGAAAATATTTAAAAATCTCTTAAATACTTTGAAAAAAGAGACAGAAAGAGACAAACCTTGATTAATGTTTTTTTAGGCACCATTAAAGTATGAATGCACTGAGATTTCCTAGATTGGATTAGTAATTTTCTTTAGATTTTATCACCTACTAAACAAGCCGCTGCCTGTTTATGCGCCAACTTCTAATTATAATTGGATCAGAATCTAGAAAGACAAGCATAACGACTTGATTTGATTATCTGTCATTTACACTGATAGTCTTTAAACACTTTGTCTGACTGTTTCCCATAAAAGAAAACCCCTCTCAGTCATTGTGAAACCATTTTCGTACGGCTGACTGAAATGTTTGACAGACATGAGGTCCCACATTTTCACAACTTCTGGTAAAGACAATACGCGTTCCAAATGAGCTTGCCAACACAAACGACCTCCTTGTTTGATATACTTGGCTTTTTGGTAAGGAAATGGTTCGAGTATGTGAACAAAATGAAAGCATGCAACCAGAAAAATAAGTTAAATCTCTTAAAATAAGTTAAATTACACCTTAGAAAAATTGTAAGGACCAGACTACTGAAGCAAGACGAATGACACGCAGCATAGAAGCTTGAGTCAGCATAGCGGAGCCAGTGGCCTTCACAAAGGCTGACTTGCACAAACAAGCTAGAGACCTTAAGGGCAAAGGAAGGAGATTTTCCCACCAGCCTTCGATTTTATGATTGTATGCTGAGGGAAAAGAGGACAGTAGTAAGAGGACGGTAACATAAAAATATAAAAATAATAAAACACACTCTTTTTCAAATATTCAAACATGCACTAAGAGCAGGGATGAACAGGCCTTCTTCTACAGAAAAAAAAAACTTAAAACACTTCCATTTAATGCACAAAAATACCCCAAGGAGGCAAAAGTAATAGCTCACTGTCATCTATTAGGGTGATTTGCATCAAATTTTGGGGGAAAAACTGAAAGTGTTTTTTCTTTTGAGTGCCTTTGGTCCAAATGGATACAAACTAAAAGAAAAATCTTTTTTTGTCTAAGTTGTTTATATTGGCGGACCTTCATCTGTCATACGAGAAGGCGAAGGCTGATGGCTTTTGGTAAATTATCAGCAAGTATCTTTACAACTACCACCATTTAACACTATCTAGTTCACAAATAGTGCAAATCAGACATCAAGAAATATCCAAACAATTAGCTTCAGGATTTTACAATCCCTTGCCTCTTCGCAGTAACTTCTGACAGCAGCAGTAAGAGACTAAACACACTCCAATAAACTGAACCAATTTGTTGACTTGGACTGTTTAGGTGCCTTTTTCAGGTCATGAAAAAAAAAAAAGTTGCATTGAGCTGCTGAAAAACAAGGACAAAGCCCTCGAAAGGAGGCTGAAGAGCTGGCTGGTAAGCAGCTACAGAATTTCCCACGAAGATGGCTGAAACGGAGCCTGACAATCGAGCATATTTACACAGTTTTTGATATGCAAAGGACGTGTCAGCGTTCGGTATCGCGCTTGGTGCCCTGTTTATTAACGCTACGTTAAAAAAGACATTGCCGGAGCGCGCTGAACGCGGCGCGTTGATAAACATCACTGTGAGCTCCGCGCGACGCGTCAAACATCACCGATCTATTCAAGCCGAGCACGGCAAACAAAACCACTGACACTAACAACAACAACAACAACAACTGTAAGTTCAACCATATTCGCTCACTCACCTTCCTCCTGTCAGCACACGAAAGCTCAAGCGCGCAGGAATGAGCGCTTTTTACGCTGGCGATATATCGGGTATCAATAAGACGCGGTTTTCGAGCGAAGCTGCAAGTCTTACTGTTAATGCGAACCGAAAGCTCGTCTTTTCATAACCGTGCCGTAAGCAGTCGTCGAGGGGCAGGACGAGGCGGCGCTTTCGATGTGGCTACATCCAGAGGAGGTGGAGCAAAAGCTGTCATCGCCACATCAGAGACGGAGAAACGCGAAGGCGGGACCGCCTCGGCTTCTTCAAGATGGTCGGTCTACTGACAGCTCATCGTTTACAGGATTTGTTCTTGTTGTTCTCAGTAACACCGTGCCATCGGGTGTTATTCGGTGGTGTTAGTTACTGCGGTTGATTAAAACGAACTGGCAAAAATGTATGCAGCATCTTGAGTCATGTAATGTATTGAGCACGTGAGGGGTCTTCAGACTGTGCCCCTGGCGCTAGATTAGCGCTAGGAAAAGTTTTAAACTAACAAGTAAATGATAAAAGTAAGACTGCGCTAACATTTGCAAAACATTGGAAAATAAATCGTAATAATAAAAATAAATGAATAAAAATCAATATGAAATGAACAAATAGTGCATATAGCATTAGAGAACTAGTTAGTAATATTTTACAAAAGCTATATAGTAGTCTATTTTAATTATGCATTTTAATAATTTTCCGGTATAAAAGGGTGTGTGGGTTCGTGTATTGCTGCCTTTTTAATTGTTGGAAGGGGTCCCTTGAACCAGGGTAATCATTAGTATTTGGAAAGCATTATCTAAAAGAAAGATATTTAAAAAAAAAAAAGAAAAAAAAGTCTGTTTAACATTGAACATGTATGCTGAGTTAACCGTTACGAAATAATGAATTATTTATAAATGAATATTAACCAACTGAAAAAATATTGTTTGTTTGTGATAAATTTTCTGATGTTAGAAAACACTTGTTCACAAAATTCGTTCTTGTGGCATATTTTAGTTATGTTAGTGCAAAGCACAAAATTATTTGAATCTCATTTTCACTACGCATAAATGTTTCACCTACATAAAATCATTCATTAAACTTCTGAAAAAGCCAAATATAACAAATTCTCCCTACGTGCTTTATAAGTGATGAGGAGGACAGAGAATAGATGGATCGGAGAAGCCCAGGTGAAGACTGTCAAATTATCATAACTCATCCTTTACTAAATTGAGTCATGTGGCGCAGTGAGAGCATTCACTGTATTGGTGCTAACTCTGTTTTGGTCTTCCGTGTCATAACTTCATCACTCCTTTTGCATAGAGCTGCTTTTACAGACATTATAGGTTTGTGAGTGTATTTTGTAACATAACAACTGCGGTCTGTATTGCTGAAACGTCTTTGATTCACTAACAAGGGTGATTTGAAACATTTATCAAGCATTGTTTGGTAGTGAATGACCTGATTGTTAAAAATACTACATTGAAAGAAGATTATGATATTGTGTTGCGATGATTAAATCAAATGTTCCAGTTACATATTACAATAAACCTGTGTTATAACACAACAGTTGTGTGGACTAAATTCTGTATAACTCTATCAGAAAGTGAATAAATGAACAAATAAATGTTTAATGGGCGTAATGTTTATCTGATTTGATGAATGTTGTGAATATTGATATAGTGAGGTCGATTTTATTCTATATTAAAATCAGTTTGATGACCCATTTTAAGAAAAAGCTGTCATTAAATCTTCATACTATTATTCACCCCCTAAATAGTACAGTACATATACAGTATCTCAAAGATGTAAGTACACCCATCTTTTCATGTGACAACACTGAAGAAATGAATCTTTGCTACAATGTGAAGTATTGAGTGTTCAGCTTGTCTAACAATGTGCTGTACCCTCAATATAACTCAACACACAGCCATTAACGCCTAAGCCGCTGGACACAAAAGCGAGTACGCCCACTTTTAGGCCCAAAATGTCAATATTTTGTGTGTCCACCATCATTTTCCAGCACTGTCACGGAGCTGCTGGATGGCAGAGACCTTATATGTAGTATGTCACAGTACATGTCGGCAACTTTTGGCATTCTTCTTATAGTCTACTCCATCTTTGTGTGGAGCACGGTCGGTGTCGGGAGTTTAGCTCCAACTTGCCTCAACACACCTGCATGGAAGTTTCTAGCAAGAGCTTAAATAGCTGCTTCAGGTGTGTTTAATTAGGGTCGAGATGACACAAGAGAAAGAAAATGGCTAACTGGACCCAACTTGGACATTCACTCGCTTTTGTGTCCAGCGGCTTAGACGTTAATGGCTGTGTGCTGAGTTATATTGAGGGTACAGCACATTGTTATACAAGCTGTACACTCACTACTTTACATTGTAGCAAAGCTTCATTTCTTCAGTGTTGTCACATATAATAAAGCATTTACAAAAATTTAAGGGAGTACTTAACTTAGTGAGATATTGTAAGTAGGTCTACCTTATTCATGCACGTTCATATTCATATTAGAACCTCTTACAGTGACCATTTTGAACCTTTTTTTTAATATTTTATTAGCTCACGTGGTGCATTTAAACTAGGGGGACCACAAGAGCCATTTTTCTCGGCCGAGTCCTGGCCTAAAATATGTAGCTTTTGGCTTTGTTTGCGTGCAGACCGATTGGCGTTTGACATCGGTTCCTTGAAATGCCTAGAAAATGGCACCCTAACTTAAACAAAAAGCCTGCCAACTACAATTTCCAGTCTCAGAAATAAAAAAGAACAAAGAAAGAAAGCAAAGAAAAGGTATCACAAATACCATCTGATTCTGAAGGCCACACAAGATATGGAAATGTAGTCAAATCCCACCTCGTTTGTTTGTCTGCAGTGTGTTAAGATCTCGAGTCGTCCAACAGATGGCAGCACTGTATAACTATATCTCCTCATCATAGCCGTATAATCTTGTGTAGCCCTATTTTAGAGAGCCTTTACAGTCCTGACAGATTATTACTACAGAAAGAACAAATCCAAGATAGCTTTCTGATTGTTTTATACCTGGCAATCTACGCTATCATCATCACAACGTTAGCTGTAAGTTAATTTTGCATTATTATTAGCAAACTAAAACGGGATAAATATAAGGCCTACTATAATCTACACTGTACAAATGTTAGTAGCCCAATTAAAAACAACAATGCTACAGCAGCAGAAAATATGATTTGCCTACTGTACGAATATAAAGAAAATATTTATATTGACTATTGGGCATTTAAAAAATATATATAAAAAATTATTTTTGGTTTTAATAGAGACAAATAATCGCTTTAGCCCAAGACTACAGAAAGGGGGCACTAACAGAATTCCCTGCACCTTCTCAGCTGAACTCAGTGAACTCGTCCTTAAACTTATTTGGCATTTCACACAAACAAAACATTTGTATGAACAGATCTTAATAAACGTATAACATTTATTATCTAGATTTAATCTAATCTGAAACATGTGCAGAACTGTGAAATATAACTGCCATAACTGTAACACCTTTATTTTATTTTAACACTATCACAACTGCTTTTATATGATATTTTTACTCTAAATAATAATAATAATAATAATAATAATAATAATAATAATAATAAAGCCTAATACAAAGTTGATCACAAAGACATGTCTATGTGCACGTGACAGAATTGTATTTATGTTTTCACAGGTATTTTTCACAGTTGTGTCGTGACGCTGTATGATTGTGTAAATGAACCATATGATATTTTGCTGACATCAGCACTGCGCCAAAAAGGACAGTTCCATCAGCTCCTGCTGCCGATCTGACTTTACAGCGAAACACTGAACGCAACATCTTCTACGGGCTCTCTGCGGCTTTAAAAGTTAAAATAATCTATAGATCGGCTCATTTGTCGCATTTTTTCAGGGTCTGTCCATCTGAAACATCTGCAGTAAGGAAGGTTGAATGCGAGGAGCAGCACGGGTAAATTATTGATTGGGACAGTCCTGCTATAAAAGCAGACGCCGCCTGGGTTCTGCTCCTTGTCTTCAAAACGCCAAGATGAGCTACGGATCCGACATCTACTCCGCCTCTTCCTACCGGAAGATCTTCGGGGACTCCACCCGCTACTCAGCCTCTCCATCCCGGCTGAGCAGCTCCCGGAGCGGCTTTAAGTCCCAGCCCACCACCCGCTCCGGCATCCCAAGCTCCTACAAGCGCACCACCCGATCCGCCTTCCCTTCTTCATCCTTGACTCTGGAAAGCTTCGACTTCACCCAGAGCACCGCGCTTAACAATGAGTTCAAAATCATCCGCACCAACGAGAAGGAGCAGATGCAAGGGCTCAACGACCGTTTCGCCATGTTCATCGAAAAAGTTCGCAATCTGGAGCAGCACAACAAAGTGCTGGAGACCGAGCTCGTGACCCTGCGCCAGCGCCAGACGGAACCGTCACGTCTGGCCGAACTCTACCAGCAGGAGATCCGAGAACTGCGCTCCCAACTAGAGGAACTCAACGCGGAGAAGAACCAGATGATGTTCGAGCGCGACAACATTGAGGAGGACCTCCAGAAACTCCAGGAGAAGTTCGAGGAGGAGATGAGAATGCGCGAGGAGGCCGAGCAAACGCTTAGAGCTTTCAAAAAGGACGTGGACAACGCCACGATGGTGCGCCTAGACCTGGAGAAGAAGGTCGAAGCCCTTCTGGACGAGATCAACTTTATGAGAAAGGTGCACGAAGAGGAGGTGACTGAGCTCATGAACATGATCCAGGCTACCCAGGTGTCCGTGGAGATGGAGGTGGCCAAACCCGACCTCACCTCCGCCCTCAAGGAGATTCGCGGTCAGTACGAGGCCATGGCGAACAAGAACCTGCAGTCCGCTGAAGAGTGGTACAAGTCCAAGTTCGCCGATCTCAGCGACCAGGCCAACAAGAGCAACGAGGTGATTCGCGCCAGCAGGGAAGAGCTCAACGAGTTCAGGAGGCAGCTGCAGTCCAAGACCATCGAGATCGAGAGCCTGAAGGGCACCAACGAATCGCTGGAAAGGCAGATTCACGAGATGGAGGACAGGCACAACGCCGAGGTCATGGGCTACCAGGTCGGTTCCTTGTTCCTGATTTTAATCTAACACGTGTTTAACTGAGTTACAACGAGTTTCACTTCTTTAAAATTATCACAGATATTCAGAATATTGGCTTATTTTTAAAACAACCCAAATCTTTATTTACGGTGTTAGAATAACTAGCGTAAAAATAGAATAACTTATTATTATTTGAAACTTGTGCTTCCGTTAACAAGACAGCAGACAAAAGAGCTCCGTGGAATGGGCGTGGCCACAGCAAGTGACTGAATGTTACGGCTTCTCTGTCCATGGTGCTAAAATTACTTCGGACTAAGTTAAATGAACAGCCTATATTCGGTATTTTATTCATAAGGTTTTCCAAACCTTTTAATAAATCATCTGCCATCAAATAATGATGACAACGTGCCGCTAAATAATGAATAAATGCTTTAGCCCATAACATTTTATGCTTTCCCCCACAAGCATCGTTGTATTTCTTTATTTCTTTCTGCAGTGCAATACATGTGCAGGGTAAGTTTCAAGAATAAAGTATTGGCGTCAATGGTTTCATGAAGAACCTTTACCACCCACAAAGCCTTTCCGTTCCACAAAAGGTTCTTAATAGTGAACAGAGAAAAGGGGTTCTTTACATTTTTAAGGATTGTTTGATTTTTAGCTCACGCTAAGAAAAATGGTTCCTGTAAGAATTGTTCACAGTTTCTGGAAACATTTCTAGTGTCAAATCAAATAATTAATTCTAATCACCCAGGACACAATTGGGCAGCTGGAGAATGAGCTGAGGACCACTAAGAGTGAGATGGCTCGTCACCTTAGAGAGTACCAAGACCTCCTTAATGTCAAGATGGCACTAGACATAGAGATCGCTGCCTACAGGTAATAAACAATGTTTGTTATTGATACACTGTACGTGGAGGTGAACGCAAGCACATTCTGTCCATTCTCACCTGTGATATAAAATAAAAATATTGAGAACTGCTAATGTTACACGGATATTATATTCCATTGTTCTCTATTCATTCAGTTAAACTCCACAAATCTGCCACACCTTGCCTCACCGCCTTCTCTTTGTTCGCTCTCTCATTTATTATCCAACTCAGGAAACTGTTGGAAGGGGAGGAGACACGTATCAGCACCGGAGTCACCTACCCCACCCCTTCCTCCATGTCCAGCTACAGCTACCAGTCCCGTATGTACAGCAGCACCAGCGTTAGCGGAAAGAAGGAGGTCAAGGATGATGACGACAAACATCAGCAGAGCAGCAAAACCGGCAAGGGCTCCTCCCAGTCTGACGACTCCAAGAAGAGTGACAAGATCGACTCCGGAGACGTGAACCCCACCAACCAGAAAAACTAAGCGTCTCAACCCCTCCTTCTTCTTTCCTCTCCTTCTTTCCCTCTACCTTCTCCATCACCCTCTTTTCCCAAACATCCCCTCTCCACAAAGAGGGTCTCAGAGAGGAATCTAGCGCATTTCAACTGATTCTTTCACCTCCCACTCAGTCACGGGCAGCAGTCCTTCTGTAGCAAACCACTGCTCAATACACACTCTCTGATGCACATGTTCTCTGTTTCCAGTCTTATCGTCACTTCTACAGTAACTGCACCGAAACAGGCTTCTATCAGCAGATTGCGTTAAGAAAAAACGTCAGTGCGCTTAGTTTTGGTGAAGGTAGCTTGCCGTGCAAAGCCAGTGAAAAACTTAACTTGCAATAATATTTTCTGTCTCACGATATAAGCCGTAAGCAAAGCAGGTGTCGCTGTCTTTGAATCAATGCCAACCCTAGTAACGATCGCGTCTTTTGAGTATCGTTGCATCAGGATTGCGTCTCCAGTTCGGCATGCTCATAATGCATTCGAAAAAAACGAAATAAATAAGATCCGAAACTAGACACTCCACCCAGCCGAATTCCTCTCCAAGACTGCTCTTGATTTCATTTTTGAACGTATTCTACCCACTTGCCCTTTAAAAGCAACAAGGATGCGAGCCTAATAGCGAGTTCTCACTGCATGAGGTTTTTCTGCTGTTTGCATGGTGACTGTATGTGGGTCCAACAGAAGTTTACCTGTACTTTCATAGCGGTGTGCCTGCCATTCCTCTCAGTACTTAAGGCTGCATTAGTTCACCAGCCAATGGGCGAGACTGAGAGCAAAATGATACACGGCACTGCTGAAGCCTTTCACATGCTGCTAAATGCTTGTGATTAATACAATTTCTGACAAGTACTTTGAAGCCAGGGCACTTAAATGTATGTAAACAGCATCTCAACCATATCGACTGTCGCAGTGGAGGAACATGGCAGATATTGTGAAAACATAGCGTGAGTAAGAAACAAGAAATGGCTCGTTCGAATCAGCTTTAAGTTCTCTTTACCTCGCTGCTTCTGAGTCCTGAATTGGTTGAGTTTGGGCGGCTGATACAAATATTATGACTTTGTTAATAAAAGTAACAGTATATACTTAGAATTTAGAAAATGCATTAACATTTCAACCTTTTACTTGTATATTCGTGGATGCCTGAAGCACATTTACGGTGCGGAAACGCAGCACAACTATTCACAATGCATCTCAAACACCTAAACATCTTACTTGAATCTAGTGTACTCTCATACAAAGAAGTCACTGTCACAGTAAACCTCGGGAACCCAATGAATCCCTTTGGTAAACGCATATCAACAGGTAATGCTAGTGAAATATCTTCATAACACTTCTGCTACACTGCCAGGTTTTGATACCACTTGCCTCTATGTCGTGGCTTTGTTAAGCCTGACTTGCTGCACTCTTTCTCTAGAAAGCTTGAACAGATCGATAAAGTTGGGCTTAATTCACGTTAAGAGCTGCACGATGGGAACCGACCTGAATGGAACTCATTTTTCCGATGAACACTGTGACATCGGCATGCTTAGCTGCGAGGGAATGTCAGGCAAATCTGGAATTTTGCCTTTACGTTCTCACAGACGCTTCTTAGGCCTGGCATCCTGAGAGTTTTGATTGCTCTGCCGCTTTTAAGAGAGCGAAAGGTGATTGCTGAAACGATGCAGTTTGAAGAAGGAGAATTTCAAAACTGCACTGCCAAACTTTTGTAATGCATGTGCGATCGACATCCCTCCATAAAAAGGCAACCCCGCTTTCACACCAGTACAAAACAGTTCATCTAATACATGCTACCGTTTATGTATGAATGCTCTCGGTTATTAAAAAAATGCCTTAAGCCACCAGCAGCTTTCTGAATCTGGCAGGGTGTGCATTAACCTGTTATTTCTGCTAAGAATGTGACTTTGTTTGCTATCTAGCGTGTAGGGGCCACTGTGTACTGGATGACTGAAACTTTAGGAGCTGAATGTACAGGTAGTTGATGTTATTTCTATTTAGTCATTATCTTACTGCTGTATGGCACATGACCAATAAAGACCTGACATTATGAAGCCTACCTTAATGCATCTTTCCTTATTAAACTGAATGCGATTTCTGAAAGCTCACCGAAAATGGCTAATGAAACTGAAATGTTTTTTGTTTCAAGCATTACAGCAATTAATTAGCTTTTGCAGTATAACTCAAGACATTAAGGTTTTGTGGTTTAGAACTGCTGATGCGTTTCTGTTTCATTATGGTCAGCCACTTGAAATATTACAAATAATCAATTTAGCCAAATTTTGATGTGTGGCGAGTTATTATAATTTTACATTTCTTGACCTAAGATCACTAAAAAAGGCATCCTACTTTTTACATTGTTTGGCTTTATTAATGTCAAAATGTTAATATCACTGAATATACCAATCTGGTGATTGATGTAGGTTAAATCAAGCAAATATATAGTTCGCAGGTTATTCTTGATTTCCAAGCTGCATTAAACTTTTATGTTTATATCTATCTGTTTTTATCTAACAAGCGGAGGAGGAATGCTAACAGTCTCAAGTGCAATAATTATTAAGAGGGATCCAAAAACCTAGCCTATATATCACTGTTGTTTTATTACCACTGAAATGATATTATATATTTAGATTTTCTGATTTCGTTTTCTTTTTTAGTTTCATTAGTTTTATCAAAAATAATAATATAATTTATCAATGTCTATATAGAATTCTTTTCATTTTTAGTTGTTTTAATAGACCAAGCTAAATGAAACGGTAACGCTTTACAATAAGCTCTGATTAACATCAAATAATGCATTAAGTAGCAAACTTTAACAATATTCATGTTCATGTTAACTAACAATGTATTAACTAGTGATAGCAAACTTTCAATCTTAAAAACGTGTTAGCAAACGTATTAACGTTAATCTTAACAATGTGCCCTTTCTTTTTTTAGCTCAGCGGGAAACCCACCTTTAACTCTGTGCCTGCAGTCCCACAATCCATCATGTTCTAGTTTATGTTAGTCTTCGGGGATCAGGAGTCGAGAGGACGAGGACAATTACATTGTGTGTGTTTTTATTTCTTTTTTATTTCTCAGTGAAAAGCAATGGAGATGTCGTAGCTTCTGGAATAACATTTAAAGAATTTGGTTGTACAAAGAACACACACACACACACACACACGACCTTTACCTGTACCAGTCCCACATATGGTGTGTGGTAGGTAACACTCGTGACTGCACCTCTGTGCTGTGTGGGCAATAACATGCACTGCAGTTCTACCAAGATTTATATCCCTGCAATGCCGCCAACAAGCTATGGACGTCCCGTCGTGACAAACGTGCACCGAGAGCCACCTCTTACACCCCCAAGCCTAAACAGAGACTTTATTTAGCTCGTATTCCACTGCTATTCTCTGTATCATTTGATAAATCTGTCTACACCTCACTAACACCATCAGAGGCTGTGATTCTGACGCTACTGATGACTGACTTCACACTGCATAGTATCAGCACGTTTCACAATTACAGACAGGCATGAAGACAGAGACCTTCCTGTGACAGAGATAAAGTAGAAAAGGACTTACTTGAAGTTGCTTGCATGTGTTAACCACATCTCAGTGCACAAGGACTCTAAATAACCTCCTCAACTATCCTGCAGAGACCAGGCTAGCGCGAGGTTAGAGAGATCAAGTAAAAACGATAGACACTGCGTGAATTCACGTTTATATTTTGTATAGAAAATCTGGTATAATCTGTCAAGTGGAAATGGTTAGTTCTATAAAAAAAAGCAATTGTGTTATTCAGTCAGCAACAGATGGCGTCTGAAATGTTTAGCTGTCCGCAGGGTGCAAGACATGTATGAGACAGGACAAAATGATTGGGATTTTTTGGAATTATTTATTGGACTTAAGTATACTGTGTTTAATTATAAAGCGAAAGCCCCGCTCAAGTGAATCTGACAAGACAGCGTTTTTATTAATTCAGCAACTGCAAACCAACAAATTCATTTTCTCGGCGAAGCATGTAATATACAACTAAAATAAAGATAGGATTTATGAAAACCAGCAATATCTGCATTTTATTATACAAAACGCATTTACATGCAAATACAGAAAAGTTTAACCTCACTTTTATTCACAGTTACGTGTATAAATCAATTATTATAGTTAAATATTTTTATATTTATACATTAATGAATCTAACAACAATCATAAAATAACAATTGGGATGAAACTGCATTAAAAATATGTTGGATCCGTATACATACCATGCTCTCTTTCTAATAAAGTAAAAATTGCACACACAACGTTTCTCCCCAAAGACATACGGTGTTATTGATGTCCAACCTGTCCCAGATATGTAATTCAGGTGGAGGTGATCGGAGAATAATGCCTTGTATATGACTGGTTCCACAGAAAATAACTTCAAAGTTTCAGTTCCATTTGACTTTTATTGGTGTGGACAAAAAATACAATGGAAGTGAATGGTGACCAGAAATGTTTGTATACTGACATCCTTCAAAATATCTCATAAGAAAGAACACTGTGCAGGTGTGGAAAGGCATTTATAGTGAGTAAATAATGAAAGGATTTTCATTTTTTGGACGAACTATCCCTTTAACATAATCAAGCATGCATATGCACACACTGCTGAATTATTCATGTTTTTCTCCTGGTGGAAGGACAATGACTGGATGAGGCAACAGAGGGAAAATCTCAGCGGCGTCCTCGCCGTGACCTTCTCCTATCAGAGAGCGGTCATCCTGCACACGGTCAGAACAATTATCTCAAACTGATGCGGGCCTAATCTAATCACCGCCTAATTAAAAAAGTGTAACTATCTATATGATAAGACACGATCTAAAACATCAGTCATTAAAAAAAGAGTCATGCCCGCGGCCTCGCTAAACCAGTTCATTTGCTCCTTACAAATGTCCCTCAAAACGACAGAGAGATGAAACAGAAGGTCAGTGAAGTTACCTGTCAGTAAAGTGTTAACTGGCCTGCTGCAGCGGCTGTTGCCGTGGATACTGTTGCCAAGCCCCAACCCACTGTGCCCTTGCAGCACTGAGAGATGCTCGTGGGAAGCCGCACGCACACTTCACAAGCCCACCCTACAGACACTGAGCAATCAACAGAAAATGGATTCATAAAGAGACGGATGAAAGAACAGCCTGAAGTTCTGCTCAGAATAAGACTTTCAATTGTCCTTAATAACTACATCATAGTCACTTCCAGTGATGTTTTCCAGTGTCACCCCTATCAAATGTGGTTAGAAATGGATTTTTAAAAATAGGACGAGGGAAATGGATGTGTTTTAATGCTACGAGCTGTTCTTTGTAGGCCACGGAGTGGATTCTGTTACCGTTATTGTACATTAAACAATCATTTAAATGGATAAAACAGATTGAGTTAAGGTTAGTTTAGGCCTTATTCTGCGCTCATAATACTAATTTGTTGTTCCGGGCCAAAAAAGACTGGTATAAAAAAGTAATTGCTTGTAAATCTTTCATTGTGATATATTATTAAAGTTATTAAAGTTATTAAAGTTAGAAAAGTTATGGAATTTTTTAAAGTTAACTTGTTTTTCCCTGTTGGGGAGTTAAAAGCTCACAAGCACTGCTTGAAATTAAATCAATCAATCACTGCAGAATTAGCGTCACCCAAAGGAGCGGTTTGGCAAAATAAGCTAAAAATAAGTGCATATTATAAAAAATGCACGTGAACCTACTGTCTGAGTCTCCCAAAACCAAAATATGAACCTTTCATAACCCATAATGCATTGTAACAATTCTTGGATTTAAACTTTTTTAAGTTTTAGTTATGGAACTTATTCTTACATAAATGCTTTAATTTGCTTCATAAGGCCTTTATTTAGCCCCGGGGCCACATGAAACCCTTTTATGATAAATGGATAAAATCTCAACCACCATTCACCGGGATTACATTATCTTCTACTGAAAGTGTAAAGTCATATTCGTGGCTTGAGGGATAGTAGATGATAAAATAAAATAAAAAATACACCACGATTTATTTTAACTAGCATTTTTGGGGAAAAAAGGAAATCTGCAAGTGAAAATGAGGGACATATAGAATTTCCTCGTGCATGATAAATAATACAGGCCCCATGATGCATCTGAACCGAGGTCTCATCAGCATTAGTAACCTGCTGGGCTTTCCTGAGGGAAATCACTGGATACAGCGTGATGAGGCTGTGTGGAGTCTACCATGAGTCATCAGCTTATGGGCATCCTGGGGAGAGAGGGAATGAGAGCTCTTGAACGGAAATATCTTGTACGTAAAAACAGTGAGAAAACAAGGTGAAACGAAGCTATTATTCTGTGATGCTGGGAGTTATGAAGGAAACATGCTGGAAATGTGATTGTCTGTGTACTTTGATTTGGGAGAATGCACGCATGCTGGCTTTTCTCTGGATTGGCTGTATGTGTGTGTGCAAGAGAGAGAGAGAAAGTAGACTAAAAATAGAACAGACACAACAGACTGAGACAGACAGGGACGCTATGAAGAGAGACACTGACACCAGTCACAAAATACTGTACACACACACACACACGCTCACACACTCACGCTCAAAACAACGGTCACAAGAGATGCTACCATTTCTTATGTGACTGGACTGCACTACTTACTCAGTCTTCTTCATAGTTCTTTTCAAAGTCATTTTATAACACATTTTAATATGTATTTTAAACATTTTATCACGTACATTTAAGTGTAATTATGTAAAAAACAATATGATTAAAACCTAATGCAATAAATGAAAATGATTTCATCTGTATTTTTATTTTATAAATGCAAAAAAAATCAATAATGCCATAAATAATGCTTATATTCATATATATAAAATAAATAAATTATATAAATAAAATATATATATAAATAAAATATATATATATATATATATATATATATATATATATATATGTATAAATATGAGAGTGTGTGTCTGTATTATGTATATTATAATAATATATATATATAAAATATATAATTATATAACCCATCCACAAAAATTTCAAAGAGGCTCTAGTAGGACTATTTTGTGGAAGCTCACTGCACTCTGCAATCCTAAAGAGATTTGCAAGTTTTCTCTACTCTCTCCGAACTATTTCAGCTTTGCATTTTGTTGAAACAAGCCTTTGACAGTTAAGCCTTTTTGATAATGGCTTTCAAAGGTACGTGTCTATTCAGCGGAGGCTCATTATTTTGGCTGCAGTGGCACCAGACAACAAGCTTTTCCTTTGAGACCTCTCCTCAAATGCACTCTGGTCGATGGGTGCGGGCTTCAGTGAGAACATTCACTCACAACAGATGGCCCCCATATCCTCAAGCTGCATATATTTTAAGCTATACAGAGAGTTCACACCCTTACTTCTTCTAATAGCATCTTCCAGGAAGGTGACGATTGAACAACCGAACCAGAGAAAACTACAGTAACACCTTAATGAAACGTCACGTAGAGCAAAAACATGTCGCACTGCAAAACCAGGAATCATTCTTTGTTGTCCTCAACGGTTGTGTCCGAAACCTAAGGCAGCTGACTTACTGCATTACTGCCCAGTCACTCAGTGACTCTGCAGACTGCATTTTAGTCTTGAGGCACTGCTTAAGGAAACTATTTTCAGACAGGCTTCCAAGGCAACATAATTATGTCATGTCAGATGATCAAAAACGAATTCAAGGGCAGTTTAGATAACAGAATGGAAAAAAAAAAATACACCAAGAGACATCATAACGCTTTAGTTACTGCCACAGCTTACATGAAAGAAGACTGAACAATACTTTCACAGCATTTACCAATATCGCTTGAATTTCACATTTTAAGTTGAATAAGTTCACATTAATGGAAACTAATCCGTCAGTAAATGAGCTGTGAGATATTGCTTTTTAAGATTAGTTTATCAGAAAGTCCCACAAGAAACTGTTTAGTTTCAGGACTAAAAATAATTAACTGAAAATCAAGGAAAACCTAAGGAAATAAATGAAAATGAATATGAAAATAATATAATTAAATTAAATTGTCATATTTACAAAAAACAAAAACAAAACTAACAAAAAATGGCTAACTAAATAAAAATGAAATAAAAACATTTTAAAGGTTATTTAAAATGATAATAAAACTATGTAATAATACATAATAATAATAATAATAATAATAATAATAATAATAATATATAATTGCTGTAAAAAAAGCACTGTTAAGTAGTGACCTGTTATTGTTGCCCTAAAGAGCATTTCTACTTAATTTAACCCACACAAATTAGTTTTGTTGGAGTACATTTACATATTATTATTGATTCTGTGATATTAAATAATATTGTTCACTTGAAAAAAAATACATATCATGTACTATAAATGGTAGATTTGAAAACAACCGATTGCTGTTTTGGTGGTGCAGCTCAGCCCCGCGTCCAGCTAAAGTGATAATGGGATATGTGCACTAGATGTGCAATCTGATGCCCTCGGAATCAACAACAAAGCACACTAATCAGCACAAGACACACACACACACACACACACAGTTCAGAGGAGGCAGGTCAAAAATCATCTAAGCTCAGCTAAGAGATAAGGCTAAAGTGTTATCGACTCGACATATTAACAGTTAAAGAATAGCAATTACTTTATTTAATATAAGTGAAGGTGAGTTGAAAGACTATACGTTCGTTTGTTTCCTTGATGTGAGGACTTTTCCTGAATGCTGATAGGTTGAGAAAATATTGAGACTGTGGCAGAGACAAAGATAAGGATGGGAAAAACAACCCAGGCTGGACTGCAACAGAGATTGTGATGGTAATGTGGTGCTAAAAGTGTTGGAGCGCCACACCCTGTGAAGCGTGTGTGTGTGTGTGTGTGTGTGTGTGTGTGCGCGTGCTGGGACGCGTGAAGGGAGTGTTTAGCACACACAAGCACATCCCACCCGTGATGCATACACATGTCACTCCGCAGCGGAGAGGGAGGGGAGAGCCGCACTGCTGCACTGCCCTTCACCGCAGGTACACACACACACACACACACACACACATCAATCAATCACACGCTAGACGTGGACTGTATGTGGGCATCATGTTATACTCAGTCATGAACATTTTGTGAAAGCATACTTATCCTCAGGCTAATGATTTCTTTCCTCGTGGGATCAGATTGGAATGTTTCATTTTGGGGCTAACGATTGCTTTAACGTGGCATATGACATTTAACTATTAAACCGACAGGAAAAAAAAGATTGATGTTGCTGTTATCGTGTGACACTGCGAATTTCAAATATTAACTTGGTCTTGTCACAATGTGAATTTTCAAGTTTGCATAATAAATGCAGTGAAGTGTCTCTGTAGGACGCTGTGGAGACACACGCAGACACGACCCATGGTGCTTAAACACACGATTAATGAGTTTGTTTCACTCATGGCTGCAGGAAATCAACACAACATTGGAAATTAAAGCTTTTAATTGTGATGTTATTAAGTAATTTATGAATTGCTTATGATATGAGGAATATACTCTCTTACTGGCATTAATGGTACATCAGTGGAACATTTCCACCGCATTAAAGGTTTCTTTACAGTGAAATAAAAAGTTGCTTTGGATAACTATTATCTTACATTTCTTCACCCATGTCTGCATTACACAAATAAAGCTTTAAATGGGACAATCGCCTTGTCATTATCAGTCCTTTAATACTTCAAAAAGCATAAATACATATAGCACATTCAAATATTGGATAACATTTTTGAGGCTTCAAGTCATATTAAAACATTTCAGCAATGCAGAGAAGTACTTTGTGTGTGTGTGGAATGTGACACACACACACACACACACACACACACACACACACACACACACACACACACACATCCAGGTCTCCTTCTACACAAATGCTGATTTTGCTGACAGCAGCTGAAGGGGCTGCTGGGAGAATTGTGTGTGAACATAAACAGCTATTGATTAGCCTAGAAAGCGCTCTTCACATTACTCTGATCCAGATGTAATTAAATAAGCAACATACAGTTCTGCCAGAAGACTTCTGAGGTCCCCAGAGCAGAGGCTGCTAGGAAACAACCTAGGCAGTGTCCATTACAAGCCTTACCAGCCGGTTTAACTTTGTCTTTAGTTGTTTTGTGTGTTGCAATCATATGAGGAAGTGCTTTTTTGAAATATTTTGGTTTCACTTTGCTTTGATGGTCCCTTATAAACATTCAATAAATAGACGTGCACTACTTTCATTAGTAGAGCATAAGTAGACAGGTTAGAATAAGTTGACATGTCAGTAGAATATCTGCTGGTAGATCATCACAATAAAGAGTCAGCAGATAATAATCAGAAAATCTACTTATACTCCAATCAGTTATTTGACATGAAGGTGCACAGTTACTTATTGTTAACAGAATGTTCATAAGGGACCGTCAAAATATTTCTAACATACTGCATGTTAATTGCAGCGATTTGTATAAGTGAGGCATCTGCTTATGCCCTTTTCTTAGATCTTACGAAAGCAGACATGTCTTTGTAGCGGTGAGCAGCATTCTTTCATTATATTCTCTTTGATTCTTTCCATATAGATGTGATATTTCCATATCTGTCCCGGGGTGCGTTTCTTAAAAGAGTTGTGAACCAGCTGTGCTCACAAGTTCTGTGGTCACCAACACAGTTCAACGATTCTGTAATTGTATTTTAATGATTTTACCAAACAATCGTTTTTTTTTTTAAAAGTGTGTGCATGTGCATAAATGTGTGAGAGAACCCTTACGTATGACAGAAGTGTGAAGCAGCCAAGAATCAAACAACAACAACAAAACTCAATTAATAAGTAGAATTTATCGACCCATCACATCATCAATAGATTAATAACAGTCCTATATTGGTTTCCGGAAACAGCTGTGACTAGCTGCTTGGTTTTTCAACAGTGCATATAGTAATTAATCAGCGAGTTACACGGTTGTACAGGAAACACATCTTCTGATTGGTTAATGCAAATGATGTCATTGACTTTGACTAGGCGCTTTCAGCCATTACTTATATACTGTACTTCTAGACTTACTCAGCAGCAAAACATTTCCTTTTTTTCAGCTAAAATCCCCTGCTCCTGGTGAAATTCTTTCTCTTTCTCTGCTCTTTTCTTTCCACGCGCGAAGAAGATTCGCCACAGAGCCATTGCATTCTTTTAAAAGCTTGTATAAATGAAATACCAAAGGCATTCAAATGATGCCAATGTGAAATATTCTGACAAGGACTAAAAAAAGATTTCACGGCATTTTCACAAATCAGACTACATTACAGAAAACTGCCACACTGTGTAAATGATGCTACCAAATTCTATCAGATGACAGTTAAAGAGATTTTCATGAATATTTCTATATAATGTCTCATTGTGATGTATGAATTCCAGGATTTCAGGATATAAAAGCTTGCTGTTTGGATGGATGTATGGCTGCGTGAATAAAAAATTAAAAAGAAACCACATGAAGGCTAAAAATTATGGTTCAGTACATTATTAAGCTGTTCTTTCCTGAATGAATAGATGTTTTCTCTGGCGATGCTCCTTTCATTGTTTAAGATGACCCCTGTTTTCATTTGTCTACACAGGTCAGATGGTTTGGCTTTAAGCCACATCTCTGGGGCTTAATGTTGGGGGTGTGATTTCTAGAGCCATCATTACACACACACACACACACACACACACACAAACAGACACACAGAGCTGTTTAGAAGCCCCAGCCTCGACCACCTGCCCCATTTTCTTAATGACATGTCAAGAACTTCTAGCATGATTAAATTGCCAGTTAAGTCCACACACACACACACACACACACACACACACACACACACACACACACACACACACAAATGTGCTGTGGTCAGGAAAGGCAGAGTCTTTCTGAGAGTCAACAGCAGTGACAGACAGCAGTGAGAAAATCAATAGGCTGACTATAATAAATAGTGTATTGGGACATTAGAGGCACGCGGGTGTTTGTTGTGCAAAACCTCTGACACTTCTGTAGTGTGTGTCTTCTCAGAACTCACTGACCCTCTGAGCTCTCATCTGTGCATTAGACGAAACACAATTAGCTCACTCACTCCCTACTTTTCTTCTTATTCCCTGTCAGGACAAAAGGGCCAAAGCTTAAGTCATTTTTTGCTCTTTTTTGCATTCAAAAATCCTTAAATAGCATAGAATGGCCTGGAAATGCTATAGAAAAGGAAGGAAGGGGTCATTTGATCAGGAAATGTCACAAGCTAGATTCACTTTAAATAAACGAGCACCAAGACTCATACAAACTATGGACAAAAAACATTTTCATAATAATGACATAATAAAGGACTGCAGTATCTGCCATAATCACTTTATTTTACATTTTAATCTATTTTAATTTGTACTTTATTATTATACCATCAACTCAAATCTTCAATCAATCTTATCAAACGTCACGTAAATGGCTCAGGTGAAGAATGGTATGCTCTAAGAAAAGTCTGTAAAAGTCAGAGATTTTCTGTATTTAAAGCATCTTTCTGTCGTTTTACACTTTAAGATATCAGTGCTATCATTCATGGGATTTATTTTTGTTGAATGCAGAAGAATGATTCTTATACAAAGCTCAAGACTAACCACAAAAACGCACTATTTTTACAGCAGCTCCTGGTATATTTAAAATACTTCTAAAAAATATATGCATAACAGCATGAGGGTGAGTAAAAAAAAAACTACAAAACTGTAGGATGACAGATCTCGTTTTTTATCTCCGAAACGACCTTGTCCATTAATTAAAATAACAAGCGATTTGAAGCAAATTTTGTTTCCAAAATCAGGCCATTTCTGTGCTATTGTGTCCTACAGCAAGCTAGCGATCATTAGCAGTCCAGAAAGCAGAGTGTGCTCAGAGCTGTCGTCTCAGGGGAGGCTTTCCCTGTCACACACCCCAGAGCTCCACAGCTGAGCTTTACCCTCACAGCCACAGCAAATCTAATCAAATGGTTAAGTGGATTTAACGAAATAGATAAATTAGTTCAATGAAATGTGTAATAAAGGATCAAATGAGGTTATTCCAGATTTATTTAAACCCTAAAGAGCATTGGCTGTATAGAGGATGATGTATTCGTGATGTAGTTGGTTCTGTATCAGATGAAATGTAATGGATCAACGCCAGGCCCGTAAAGTTGCGGTCTGGCAGTAGTCCTTGGCAAACACTCCCTGCGGTAGGTCTTTGCTGACATACAAGTAAAATGACACCCCGAAGAGTTCAGCTGCTGCCTTTCATGACATAAATCACCACAGCTACAGCCTGCAATCGAGACATTATTGGATAAATTAAACAGAAGTTTTTTTTTTTCTATTTCTGTCTTTTTAGATATTGTTTTTCTTTTGTTTTACTGGAAAATAAGGTTCTAACATGAGTTAAATATATTGTGTATCTTTATATGCAAATAAAATACCCCGGATAATGTTCTCAGAACGTTATACATCCTTCATACCTTTTTTTGAAACTGAAAATATATATTTTTGGTTACTACCTTCTTATTTCGGAACATTCAATGGTAAAATTTCCATTATGTTTGCAAAATGATTGCATGGAATTTTCTCGTAACATTTAGGCTAATTAAGAAAGAACGCTAAAAAAATGTTCAGAGAACATCATGAAACAACATTTTTCATAAATGTTCGGTAAGAGTAGGTAACACTTATTCACTAGTAATTTTCCCTCAATAAATGAATTAATAGTTAGTAAGGTAGTTATTAGTATTGGGTAAGATTAGTGATGTAGAATAAGCTTATCTAATAAGAAATTAATATGTACTTAATTACTACTAATAAATACCTCATTCAATAATAAAGTGTAAAATAATAATAAAATATAAATAATAAAAATAAGGTGTTACCAAATGTTCACAGAATATATTTTTGTTAGACGTCTATATAAACATCTGAATATCCTTTATTGAGCAAAGACTCGTTCCTCACGGGTTATTGGTGTTAATGTAGGCTGTATTTATCTTTAACCCTTCAATTAAAAACCAATTGCTCTTTGTCACACTCCTCCCATCAATCAATTGAGTCTGCACATGACCCAGGGAAGCTAACTCATGACATTTTTCCATTAAATCAGAATAACACTGCAAACAAATAACTTACTTTTCCTCTTATATTTTAAATGCAAGCTGTAGTCCTTAACTTTTTTTGTGTTCAAAATGTCATATAATAACAATGTACACCATTAATCCATTTTCACAACTATATTTTTGGCTTGTCCTGAATCACTATGGTACACCTATAATACATGTTTATATTTAGATAATTGCTGTTGGTCCCTCATTTTATATCTGCATTGTGATATTTTTCAGAGTGATGATATTGATGGTCATATGATCTTCCTACAAAGAAAATTATTTGTGTATTTGGTGTAATGCAATGTGTTTATGCACTCTAAAACAGGTTGTACGTTTGTACAAAGCTCATCGTTCTAAAAAAGCGAGATGTAGTCTGATTGGCCAGCTATTCACTGCGTTGTGATTGGTCGAATACCTTTATGACTCTTAACATGATACTGTGTCCCAGAACTATGACACAAAAACAACAAAAGCCATCACTTTATTTGTGATCGGAGAAACGACAAACAACAAGCTCACATTTTAAGAAAACGTTCTTAAAGATTGTGAGTCAGAAGCGCCAGACTGTCCTTGCAAAGGGAGGATTGCTGCACTTTATAGTCTTTGTGCACAGATAGCATTGGCTTCTTTGCAGATTTTAGGAATCATTCCTTGGTAAATGTGTTGAACTGTTCTGGAACGGTGTTATATATTTGTAGTCGTGTCCTCTTTTGGAAGCACAAACAAAGTAGTTTCACTTTCACACGAAACACAGCATGTCCAGAACATGGAGCCGGCAACAACACTACAGCGAGAAGAATATCTCCACCTTCTTTCTTTGCATTTCTTTACGCTGGGCCTTCTTTCAGTGTTATGAAAATAAACCCACACAGTGATGTAGAGAAGTGGGGGCGTGTTTAAACCAGCTGTTGTAGGGTGGTGTGGACAAAGAACATGACGTTTATAAAGAACATCTTGCAAAGAGAAAGGAAAACTTAAAATAGCATCATATGACCCATTTAAGTGATGTCAGTAAGGAAAGAAAAAAAAATTGATTCAAGGTTGTGAACAAGAATATTTTAATTCTCAATATATAAGCCCTTGCAATTGTTCACAAAAAGACCAAAAACATGCAAAAAGAGGTAAATAGAATTAATTTTCATTAATTCATTTCACGTATAAGGTCAGTATTTTTTTATTTATAAATTAACATTTACGAATCTTCAAAATCAAAAATCAAAGCATAAACTCAAAACTGGCCCTATTACAACATTTGACATCCGCGGCGTATTATCTCAACAATAATTATGCACTCTAAAAATGAAATGGTTTTATGATTGTCAAAAATATGATTTAATATCACTGAATCAACCTAATTTGCACAACTTTATTTGGCTTACGTCAGGTTGAAGAATCTATAATTGTAATAATTGCAGGTTCTCACCAGTGCACTTTTACAAAACAAAAAAAAAAGAATTAGCTGTTTCAAAAATGACACAAGTCAGATGTAAATGCAAGCGATGCAATATTCTGCACTGTATTGCACTATAGTGTGTGTGTGTGTGTGTGTGTGCTGTGTGTCTGCTTCTTCTGGAAGTGCCTGCAAATGTCATCTGCTGTTGAATTATTCAACAAAACAAAACAAATATAACATCTCAAGGAAAGTAAATTTGTGTGTAATAATATTCCAGCAGATGATTATCCATATACTTAGCAGCACTTGGTACACAGTAAATATGGTTTAAAGAATAATAAACCATCTTCATCAAATTAAACCTTAGACTCAATAACGCTCTATGTAAACCTAACAAATGAAATTGATTTAACTGGACTCACTATCTGATCAGTCGTGACCTTGTCTAGTGTCACACTTTGAAGGTTTTTTTCCACAGTCATGATGTCTCCCTCTCTATTCTGGGAAAGAAATATACTGTTGTACTGTGCTTGCGTGATGCTCTGTGCCGTAATTTCGGAGAGGCCTTGTTCAATAATTCAGACTAAGATTTTCTCAGAGCACAGTGATTCAAGATCCCAGTGTTCCAGCTAGCATCAGCCTGCCATTATTACGCCTCACTGGACTAAAGGTAACAGCCATCCAACCCCCAACTCACCAGAGAGAAAGAGTGAGAGGAAGAGGAATAGAAAGAGTTGAGAGTCCACCACCCCCTCAAATGAAAACTTCATGTGTGTGTGTGTTTGAAGTGGATGTGGGAGTGAAGCAGTACAGAATGAGGTCCATTTTACAGCGAGCTGTCTCATCTTAAACCTTTTTTATTCAATGGGTGCGTATATACATATATATATATATATATTACAGTATCAAATCAAGAAGACAGAAGATCCAAACACAAATAATAATTGTGGAATTTGTGAATTGGTAAGCTGTAGATTATTGTGATGTTTGGACTCTCATTCTGACGGCACCCATTCACTGCAGAGGATCCATGGCTGATCAAGTTATGTAATGACAAATCTGTTCCCATGAAGAAACAAAATCGTCTACATCTTCAATGAAACAAACAAACAAACAAAAAAACGTCTAGCTTAAATAACTTATAAATAAATCAGTAAAACAGCAATTTGTGTATTTTACATATTTTATGTAAATTTTACTGCTGCTGCTGTGTACAATCTACTTACCTTTGAACTTAACATTCATGAAGATATTAGGTAAATATTACATAATTACATATATGTGTGTAATATAAATTTACAGAAGAAAATAAGTAACTTTAGCTTTTTTACTTCAAAACAGGAAGTCATTTTTGCTGTCAAAACAAGTTTGTCAATACTTTAATTTTATTAAATGTTTTATTAAATCAGTTTTTCTACATTTTTAGACATGATTTGAATGCTGAACGGTTTGTTAGGATAAGACAATATTTGACCGAGATACAACTGTTTGAAAATCTGGACGCTGAGGGTGCAAAAGAAAGAAAGAAAAAAATGATAAAAAATCTTTAAATGAAGCCTTCGGCAATGCATATTATTAATTAAAAATTAAGTTTGATATATTCATAGAACATGATCTTTACTTAATATTCTAATGATTTCTGGGCACAAAGTAAAATCAGTTTGACCTATTCAGTAAATTTTTGGTGTGACTTTTAGCTGGTTTTGTGCCTCAGGGTCACATCTGGCACCCAATTAAACCATGCTTTCTTATTTTGTCTATGTTATTTTTAAAACTATAGATATCATATAAACACCATCTACATAATGCTCTCATACGAACACAGACACTTCAATACATGGTACACAATACACAATGATCGCAAAGTTACTAATACAGCTGGAAAACAGGAAAAAACAACAACTCATCATTCAAGCCACAGTGCATGATGGGAACACCAGTATCAGAAACAGTGGTTTTACTTAATTTTATAACATTTATAGTAATGATTTAACTTGTAAGCCAATAGAAAATGTACTTTGTTCATGAAGAAATTGCATTTGTTGTTCCGTTTTTATTAACAGCATAATTTTTCTGCTTGAGGATGAGTACATTTTCTTTTTTTTGCTGTGCTATTAAAGTTTTTTTTTTTCTACCAATAGTGCCTGAAGTATCCTTTTATTTTTAGAGTGATTAATATTTGTTGGAGTAACAGATTAGTGTTCATTTGCCTCATTAGTGAGTAGGAACAGGTAAAACGGTGCTTAATATTGAACAAAAACTGAATATTTACCAACATCTTCTTCAAGGCTTGTTTTCACTATTGTCTTGTTTCTCCCCTATCAGACGGGTTATTGCCACGTCTGCTTTCTCTAGTGGAAGCGCAGTTGACTGTAAAGTTGTTTTGCTCTCTGTAGTTATGCAAATCTCAATAATTAATGTGTAAGGTTGAACAGATGAAGCCGAAAACACCTCCAGCGAGAGAAAAGTTTCTTTTATTGCCGTTCAAGTTTCCAAACATTCTAAAATACTTCCTTGCACAAAAATAGACGTCGCTGAATTGTCCTGCGGGGGAAACGCATTTCGTGAAAGAACTCTCAGACAAAACATGTCGCCCTCTTTGTGGAAGCTGATCTAAATAGAAATGCATCTGCGAAATAAAAAATGTGAAACATGATTTTGTTGGTTTACTTTGGTAAAATCTATAGATACTTGCGATATAAGCCCAGCGTTAGTCTCAACATAAGGCATTTATATAGAGTTAATGAATTATGTATACGTGGTTGGAAGTAGGATCTATTTGTCATATTAAAGTGTCAGGCTAATTGAATACACGCAAACCACAGCTCATAACTCTAGTCATAACTGTGCCTTGCAATTGGATCTCACCGCATAACATGCAACTTAGTATTTGGACAAATTTATGTGTATTTCTATTGACATTAATACACCAAAGCTTTCATATCAGTGGCTCAACAGCACAAATACAGTTTCTCAGGAACATCAAGAGGAGACAATTTTGAATGCTAATGCTCTTCACAACCTTAGTTTCACATTTAAATTTCTCTCTCATCCACCCACCTCTTCCCAGTTTGCCCCCTCACTTCTCTCTTCCTCACTCTCCTCCCCTGAGAAAATATGCAATAGGAAACACCCATTTCATGGAATGAGGAAAAAACGGGACAGAGATATTCTTTACCTTGGATTCATTTCCTCGTTCTGCACATCAGCACACCAATTTATTATTCAAAGCCACAAACATCTGCTATAAGCCTTTTGATTATACAGGCTATTTCATCAAAATCACCTACTGCGATGTAGGGAAGGGCCTGTATTTGATTGTCAGAGGAAGCGCTATTGATCTGACAAAAGATTAATGGATGTTCAGACTGACGGTAATTAAACTCTGTCAGCTCTGCTGTTGCCTTGTAGCAAGTCTTCATTACAAGACACGAACACTCATACAAACACATCCTGGTTACGGAAAAGTGCACGCACGCACACACACACACACACACGCAGACACACACGTTGCTATTTGTGATTTATGAGGCGTAATGGGTTTTATACTGTACACACTGTATGTGCTATTGCCCTACGCCTAAACCTACCCTTTCCAGGAAACTTTATGCAGTTTTAGATGTTCATAAAAACACAATTTAGTAAGTTTTTTAAACCTTTTGAATTATGGGACATTATGGGGCCACCTTCAAATTGTAATACCTCTGTCATACCCATGTCATTAAATAAACCACAAAACCCAGCATACACACACACACACACACACACACACACACACACCAAAGCTCCTGCCTTCCACGTTCCACCTCCTTCCACAAGCAGTCCAATCTATTTTCACAAATAAAACTGCCACTGAAACAGTTTTAGCACATGCAGAGTCATAAAACATCCCAGCGCATGTCAGATCACTGCATGGGACGAAGCCATCACACTTCCTCATAATGAAACCACAGGAACAGGATTAAGAGCAGGCTTATCGCTGACAGATTTAAAATGCTTTTTCATCAGAAATGTTACCATAAGCCAATCCATCTGAGCTGACAACGTTCAAGTATTCACTACATAAATGTTTAACAGAGATTAAGTGGTAATTTGTTGTCTATCGTCGCCATGTTCGTTCATCTGTGGAATATTAAAGAAGGTTTATTGAGAAATATTTGTTTGTTTTTACATCCAATGGAGGTCTGTGGGCTCTGGTGTTGTTTGGTTTCCAGCATTCTGCTAAATATTTTCTTTTATGTTCTACAAAACCGCAAGAAGTTGACAGAATATAATGTGAGACAGAAGTGTATTATATGTGCTTTCATACCATGTAAAACTTCACAGTAAACTAATTTAATTCAGACTCCCCCGTATTTACCATATTTACAGGTACATCTAAAAAACATTTGATTATTATTATATCGATCATATTTCAAACTGTGAAACCTTTATATATTCTACGTTCATTACATGTCAAGTTTACAGCTCATGAAAGTCAACAATCCAGTATCAAAAAAATGTAGAATGTGTCCTAAGAACAACAAAAAAGTTCTTTTCAGTCTGGTTTGATGTATGCACTTTTTCTCATCTTTCTCTTAAAAAAATCCCATAGATTCCACATGGGGTTCAGGTCAGGCATGTTGAGTGGCCAATCAATCACAGTAATATCATGGTCAGCAAACATCTCCATGAAGCTTGTCAGCAGTTGAAAATTTTTTAGGGTGTGTACACACTTCACAGGTTGCACCAAACAAGCTTTGAAAGAACACGTTTGCTGATATATCAATGTAACATGGTCTACAGATATCTAAACACCCAAACACAGTATGCGATGTCAGCAAACCAGGTATCAGTTTTGTTCGTAATCAAAAGAAGACGCACCCTTACTTTTAAAAAGCGGTGTATATGAGGTGTGTGTATTTATGTACTTACTGAAAATCATCATGCTTTATTATTTTTCCCCCCAATAACAGTGGGGAAAAGATTTGAGTGTGTTATATGCTGTGATGCCTAGAAAATCATTCAGAGCTGCTGGGAGCCACACCCTGCCAACCCAGCAGGAGGTCTCTGCTCTCACAGGAAGAAAGAGAGAGAGAGAGAGACAGAGAGAGAGAGAGAGAGAGAGAGAGAGAGAGAGAGAGAGAGAGAGAGAGAGAGAGAGAGAGAGAGAGAGAGAGAGAGAGAGAGAGAGAGAGAGAGAGAGAGAGAGAGGGAGAGAGAGAGAGAGAGAGAGAGAGAGAGAGAGAGAGAGAGAGAGAGAGAGAGAGAGAGAGAGAGAGAGAGAGAGAGAGAGAGAGAGAGAGAGAGAGAGAGAGAGAGAGAGAGAGAGAGAGAGAGAGAGAGAGAGAGAGAGAGAGGAGAGAGAGAGAGAGAGAGAGAGAGAGAGAGAGAGAGAGAGAGAGAGAGAGAGAGAGAGAGAGAGAGAGAGAGAGAGAGAGAGAGAGAGAGAGAGAGAGAGAGAGAGAGAGAGAGAGAGAGAGAGAGAGAGAGAGAGAGAGAGAGAGAGGAGAGAGAGAGAGAGAGAGAGAGAGAGAGAGAGAGAGAGAGAGAGAGAGAGAGAGAGAGAGAGAGAGAGGGAGAGAGAGAGAGAGAGAGAGAGAGAGAGAGAGAGAGAGAGAGAGAGAGAGAGAGAGAGAGAGAGAGAGAGAGAGAGAGAGAGAGAGAGAGAGAGAGGAGAGAGAGAGAGAGAGAGAGAGAGAGAGAGAGAGAGAGAGAGAGAGAGAGAGAGAGAGAGAGAGAGAGAGAGAGAGAGAGAGAGAGAGAGAGAGAGAGAGAGAGAGAGAGAGAGAGAGAGAGAGAGAGAGAGAGAGAGAGAGAGAGAGAGAGAGAGAGAGAGAGAGAGAGAGAGAGAGAGAGAGAGAGAGAGAGAGAGAGAGAGAGAGAGAGAGAGAGAGAGAGAGAGAGAGAGAGAGAGAGAGAGAGAGAGAGAGAGAGAGAGAGAGAGAGAGAGAGAGAGAGAGAGAGAGAGAGAGAGAGAGAGAGAGAGAGAGAGAGAGAGAGAGAGAGAGAGAGAGAGAGAGAGAGAGAGAGAGAGAGAGAGAGAGAGAGAGAGAGAGAGAGAGAGAGAGAGAGAGAGAGAGAGAGAGAGAGAGAGAGAGAGAGAGAGAGAGAGAGAGAGAGAGAGAGAGAGAGAGAGAGAGAGAGAGAGAGAGAGAGAGAGAGAGAGAGAGAGAGAGAGAGAGAGAGAGAGAGAGAGAGAGAGAGAGAGAGAGAGAGAGAGAGAGAGAGAGAGAGAGAGAGAGAGAGAGAGAGAGACAGAGAGAGAGAGAGAGAGAGAGAGAGAGAGAGAGAGAGAGAGAGAGAGAGAGAGAGAGAGAGAGAGAGAGAGAGAGAGAGAGAGAGAGAGAGAGAGAGAGAGAGAGAGAGAGAGAGAGAGAGAGAGAGAGAGAGAGAGAGAGAGAGAGAGAGAGAGAGAGAGAGAGAGAGAGAGAGAGAGAGAGAGAGAGAGAGAGAGAGAGAGAGAGAGAGAGAGAGAGAGAGAGAGAGAGAGAGAGAGAGAGAGAGAGAGAGAGAGAGAGAGAGAGAGAGAGAGAGAGAGAGAGAGAGAGAGAGAGAGAGAGAGAGAGAGAGAGAGAGAGAGAGAGAGAGAGAGAGAGAGAGAGAGAGAGAGAGGGAGGGAGAGGGAGAGAGAGAGAGAGAGAGAGAGAGAGAGAGAGAGAGAGAGAGAGAGAGAGAGAGAAAGAAAGAGAGAGAGGGAGGGAGAAGGAGGGAGAGAGAGAGAGAGGAGGGATGGGGTGCATGTTTGCCCTGACACCTAAAGAGAACACATCCGTCTAACCCAGGGAGTTGACAATCAAAAAGGATTATTAAAAATTATCAAAATGCATATATATGATGCACAAAAAACAGAATGAACCTCCCCAGTATATATATTTTTTGGCAGGTTCATTCCCTATGCATTCAGGTAATTTTTAATGTCTTTTTTGTTTGTTAACTCCCTGGGTTAGTCGGATGTGTTCTCTCTAGGTACTGATCCCAGGTCAGCAGATAAAAGGCTGATTGAAGATGCTGCAGTAATGATTGCAGACTGTCGATAACTGTCTTTTCCTTTTAATTGCAATTGATCAAAAAGCAAAATGTAGCAATTGATCCAAAATCAATGACCTAAGATCTATTGTAAGGCTCAAACCCATGCACGGGTCCTAAGGTCTAAGACCCGTTTTCAATTGTAAAGATAATTCTATTATAAAATTTTTCAATATATTTTACAATTTACTGATATATTTCAATACAATCTATTTATGCATAAAATATGACCAGGACTTTTAAGGCAGATTAGAGTATTGACGCACACACACACACCCCGACTGCGTGGTAAAATCCATGCATGACCACACCCTGATGTCAGACTGCAATGTTTGCCTGCTCTTTCTCCCTCACACTCAGCACTGCAGTTATTATGTAACACACTGCCAGTGACTCTCTAACACATATCTCATATGTGACTTTCATCATTCAACTCTTGCACCCTTCACTGTTCACAGTCAGCCAACTGTTCTTCCATCATCTCTCATCAGAATCTCCTCCTTAAATCAAGCCGATCGTTGTATCTGTGATAGATGATCAGAATTATTAATTATGATCAGTTAATTGCCTAAGTCATGCCTGGTCTGAATAGCACTTTGACAAGTTTATTTGGCTAGAGGATGTCTGTTACATAAACATACTCAAAAGAATGCTAAAGTCTGATGTTGGCTACTCAAGATTGTTTAAAAAAACCTAATATACTGTCTTAGATTTTATTTTTACACTTTTGTTTTTATTATTATTATTATTTTATTTTATTTTATATAGCTTAGGTATTAATGAGAACAGATGATACTGAACAGTTGATGTTATAATTATATATATATATATATATATATATATATATATATATATATATATATATATATATATATATATAATTTGGTTATCTATTACTTTAAATCTTTATTTTATAAAAGATCTTTGCCGATTTAGGATTCAATGCCAATAATTGATCTACTACTCCATCTGTTGGTCAGAGCATGTACTACAAACAAAATAGATAAATGATGCCATTTGCCATTATATGTTTTAGAACAGGCTGTTATTTGCTCCAAACAAAACAAACTTTCTTTTTTGCCATATAAGGGATCTAAATACGATCTAAATACGATAAGTTAGTGGATCTTGCAAAGCTGGTGCAGCAGCAAACAGTAGACTCAAATGTGAACGATTATTCGGATCACAACCCAGCTCTGCTAAAATCAGGCTGGGTGTGGAGGACACCCAACTCAGTCATTCACCTACCTGGATTCATTCAAATCAATTATAATTAAAGCAAAAGAACTGAAGGAGTCATTTGCCACAAGGTAATACGTTCTGAGCCAATTCAGTCGGGTGAATATTGAGGCTGTCTCCATCATGGTATCTATAATTGCATGCCTGTGAGAGAATGAGGAACTGCCAGTCAGGCTGCGACAGATATGATGTGATCTACGTGATATCGAGGAATAGTGGAACGCTGAGCTTAAAGGTTCTGCTTGGAAAACACACGCCCTAAACAGATATTGTAGGTTACCTGCAGAGCAACTTAAAAGTAAAAGCAAAGGCACATTTGCTAAATTAAAATGGCCAGGTGCAGAACCAGTGAAATCTTCATATGCGTCACTCCCCTGGACTGTTTCTGTGTTCTCATTCCTCATGTGTGACCTAGTTTCCGTCTCCCCTCAACTGTGTCATTTTGTTCAGGTGTGTTGTATCAATTTATTAAGGCGTTGCTTTTTCTCTATATTAGTTCCTGTTGGTTCAGTGTTAACTCGTCCGGTCTGGTCGGTGTACACGTGTGTGTTTGTATGATTTACCCTCTTGTGTATAATTAAAGACCGGTCCTCGTCGTGCGCTCCTTCCCATAACGAGTTAAAGCTAACGGTTCTATTTCTCATCTGTTTGCATCTCTGCGATGAGTCTAGATTTAATAAACAAACAAATAAAAGATTCTTCTAGTGATTTAATCATTATGCTTACAGTTTGCACTTTCCCTTCAACGCTAGCATGCTGAAAATTAAATCATTTCATTTTATTCAATGAACTGATGATTCATCACTAGATAATGCTTAGCATATGCGCATTCACTGCAACGACGGAGAAGGACAAGCTCCAGCTGAATCTGCTTCCTTTCAAGGTTTTTTCCTTCCACTACCTAAACATCTTGTGGACTTTTTCCTTACAGCTGACTTTGGTTTGCCGTTCGGCTGCATGTGAACATGGCTTGTGTAAAGTGCTATTCAAAATCAATGTGACTTTGATAAGAACAGTCAATATATAAACATTAACAGGAATGATACGTTTACTGAACTAATCTTGATAACAATAAACTGACCGTCATGACACTTTATAGATATACAGATCAAATATGAAGTCTGTGATGTAATGCATATCAATTAATTTGTATTGGACAACTGAATTAAATGAACTACAATTGCTTCCTCACACACACGCACCCACAAAATAAAAAAAATTAAGTAAAAAAAAACGAACTAAATTGTATTATTAATCTTTAAAAATCTATAAATACATATAAAGATACATTTTAAGAAATAATCATGGACACAAGTTTTGAATATCATCATACAGAACTCTAGCGCTGTATAGAGTCACCTGTTGCCATTAAATCTATTAACATCTATTATCATCAGAAGGTTAACAGAGATGAACAGGGCGTGTGATAAAATGAAAATATAATTGGAACTGAATCTCGAAGATCCAGATTTATACAACATAGACGTTCGCAGCTATTGAAAAACATGTTTAGGTCAACAGAGAATCTCGATATTGACCACAGATTAGTGTTGTGTTTTAGTTTAAATGGTCCGCAATCGCTAATTTCCAGATGTTTCCACCTCTTACTGTAATGCAACAGACGTCAACAACGCGACATGCTTAATCCAAATTTGAAACATGAATAAACTAGGCTGGACGTTTGTACAAAGGGGTTATAGTTCCACATATTCTAAATGAAGATCTTTCCATCTTCTAAATACTTTGTTGTGTGTTTCTCACAGCAAAGCTTTCAAATGAAACGAGTTCTAAATGAAGTCCGGGCTTCACTGTGTCAGTGATCTGCAGACTCTATAATCTAAGATGACTGGGGTAAAGGAAACCTTAGACATTATGGTTAACGTTGCATCCATTAGCGAGTGTAGATCAGAGTGCATTTAGGACTTCACTTTCATGGAACCGCTCTGACAGCAACTGGTCCTCAAAGAAAAGACTTCTGTAATGGTTTTAATGCCCAGCAGATGTCAGCAGAGCTATTACACAAAGACTGCAAGGATTCACTGCCAGGCCTAATAACCCTTTCTGAGCTGACAGACCTCAAAATGTCTCAATTTAACACAAAAATGAGTTTCCTTGTGCCACCGCCAATATTCCATTTATACTTGATTGCAGAATAAATAAATCAAAGTGTCTATGATGAAATCCCTCCCTCATTTATTCCGTTTTGATTTGATCCTAGTTTTCACTTGGTTTCTCCTGCCAGATGGTGACTAGTTTCATCGCTCTAATCCGTTTAAGAAGAGAAGCAGTTAATTTTCATTATTTACTGAAGATCAGTGTTAATTTTACACAGACTGTTTGCTCTTTGGTAAATGTGACTCATTTGTATACTGACATCAACATGTGTTCGTTCAGTTTTCCAAAAATAGCGCAATAAAAACGTTCTTGGGGCGTATTAGCAGGTCGTTTCCTAACGCTGACGAAAAAAGGGAAATGACAAAATAAACCTACCTCATGTTCCCCTGCTAAGCCTAAATAAACTGCGAGGATCTCCCTGCACTGCATATTTACGAGCTGGGCTCCCCAACGGCCAAGGCATTTCCCTGGAAACAGAAGGGGGGTATGGGAAATACCATTCAGTAAGGCTGCAGGAGAAAAGAGGACCCCACACCAACACTGCTTTTCATAGGTATGTGCACACACACACACACACACACACACACATCAACTGCCAAAGCTACACACTATCCGGCTGAGGCACACACACTTGAATACATGTAGAAACTCACAGCTGTAGGGAAACCGCAAAGACGTCACAGACGGCTATTTTTATGTGTATGGACTGAAGCGTAAAGACATTTTTAGGAGTGACACCTCACCTCCTCGATGTTATGATGTGTGGTTCGAGCACCTGGAGCACCAACCTGGCCAAATGAGTTTTTCTTCCATTCAGAGAATACTAGCAGTGGGCGAAAAACATGAGGAAAGAATTCATAGTATTCATAAAACAGTAGGCAAAAAGTCTGTGGATGATGTACTACTTCTGCCCAGATTTTGAACGGCAGTGATGCAGCTGAGTAGGTCACATATATAGTTATGAAGTAGTTATTTAAAAGATTAACCTCAGGGAGGTAATTAAATGTGATTTTGGACACAGCTGATGCATGTAGTACATTTACATTCAGTTGTGAAGTAAGTAGGTTTCTCTTTGTGTGTGTGTGTGTGTGTGTGTGTTGGTGGGGGGTATATACACACACAATACAGATTGTATAGCAAAATCAAATTATCCTCCTCAAGTGAGAAGATCAATGCTCACTGTTTCTTTAACAGAAATTCTGAAGCACAAAACCTGAATTTCATGAGTCATACCGTACTTTTAACGTCATAAATAATACATCACTTCAGAAAAATAGTAGTCGGACCTGTTGTTGATAAACACTAGTTGCGACATTTTATAACTCATGCTTGGATGTTGCTGGAAATTAAGCAATCTGTCCAAAAAAGCATGCAATGAATGTGTGTGGACCACGAAATCCACAATGTTGTCACTGTCACGTGACCTATGGTGTTAGTTTCTGGGTTTCTCTGTCAGGGTTTCTTCTCAAATCCTGTCCCATGGCCTTTTGGGATAGAAAAGTGTCCACATAAGACACTTCAGAATCTCGCTGAAGTAGTAAGATATCTTGTTGCCTACTGTTTATTGAATACTGTTTATACTTGGCTCATATTTTTCGCCTGCTGTATATATTTGGGTGCAGAGTTGCATGCAGTTTTGGCCCCTAGAGAGCATGTGCATGGAAGTACACCACAGGTACACCACAGGAAGTACAGGAAGTACACCACAGCTTAAAAAAATCCCACCATTCATCATGTTCAGGAACTTACATAATGAAGGAATATGTTCCAATGTAAGTTAATTATACATTACATATTGTTTAGCGGTAAAACACAAAATGCTGCATGTTTTATGATTTCATTAATAGCGGCACTATTAAATGCAGTCATCTGTTAAATAGGGACTACTGAACAGACATTGAAAAGTCTATTGTATAGTGCAAAGTAATATCTAAACATGTAAACAAAGCACTGTTTATTTAGCATTTTACAACACTGCGCTGGAAATGCGTACCATCGCATAAGCAAAGGTTTTGCACACACTTAACTCAAGTACAGAAAAAAATGGAATTTAAGTTGATATCGTGGATATCGGGACAGAACCAATGTAAGTCAGGGAGGGTGCAAATTCAAGTGCAGTACACTGATGCACTACCTAGTGAGCTAGAGAGCTGATTGAGACCCACCCACAGCTGTAATCAGCTGTTGATAATTAACGCTAACTTGATGTCAGCTCAGCCTGGCAAAGGAAAACATTGTGATTCACCTGCATAGGAAAAAAATCCCACCTCCAAACTGCTGACAGCACAGCTGCCACAACACCGGGAAGCTTCGCTACTTCATAAAACCCAGTAGGGAGGAGGACGGGCGTCTCGTTAACACCCTGGGATCTCCCTTGTGAAGCCCAATTCATTACAGCAGCTCGCATGACAGAGTGAAAAAAGGCACATAATTTTGTTCAATATTTCCAACACGTCATATTTTCTCCATTCCTTGGGCGAGGGACCAGAGCCAGAACGTTTCGAGATACCTTGTGGTATACGTTAGTGGTTGTTTTAAACGCTCCGCATATAAAACTGTTGTTGTTCTCAGCTACCAGTGAAACCTTTTAATAGTTGTGGGGTTCCCTGGATGCTTCCTGCTCCCCTCCAGATGGGCTCAGGGTTTGGCCCAGAATGCTGTGGGGTTTCTGTCGGACACACACGTGCACAGCTGCATTTCAACAACACAGATGAGACCGAGTGGAAAATGTGTGCACTGCATGGCATGTTTGGCTGAGATTGTAGCCCTGGTAAAAAAAAAACGAACCTAGTACTTTGGGTGAGAAAATAAGTAAAGGGCAAATAATTCTTCGTTCATGATCAAACAAATAAATTGTGCAGCCCGTCATGTGTGGCCCTGGACCAGAAAACCAGTTTGAATAAATAAATCGATGTACGGTTTGTTAGGATAACACAATATTTGGCTGAGATACAATTATTTGAAAACCCGGAACCTATGGATGCAACAATATCAAAGTATTGAGAAAACTGCTTTGAAAGTAGTCCCTAGCAATGCATATTACTAATAAAAAGAACGATGTCTTTATATATTTAAGGCATGACATTTACAAAATATCTTCATGGAACGTGACCTTTACTTAACATCCTAATGATTCTTGGCATGAAAGAAAAATCTATCATTTTGACACATACAGTGTTTGCTATTGCTACAAATACGCCCATGCCAGCTACTTAATAATGATTTTGTGGTCCAGGGTCACATATTTCCGTCTCAAAGCAAGGAATCTTTTCCACGGGCCGTTTTGTGGTCTACCTCTGTCACCAAAAGATGGCAGCAGTGCCAAATATCCAATTAACGCGTATCATTATGAGATAGAGAAATCCACATTTGAACAGACGAATTAACGAAATGGTTTCATTAGCTGTTTTTGTTTTGTTTTTTGTTTAATTATGCTAATTTGCTAACCTCGACATCTGTAAACGGTTAACGTCGCATCCACACGGTTGTGTTGTGTTCAGCCGTGAAGTGAGCAATCCACAGAGAGCACCGAGCTGTGTACAGTATCTTTCTCCGCTGGTCGATGCACCTGATCCCGCGCGTCTCACGGGCGCGTTCCTTGGCCAATAGCAGCGCGCGTCTCGGTGCAGGCCCCTCCCACACGCGCTCATTGAACTTTCATTATTTGCATCAAGCGCCCCCGCGTCCACTTTTACTTTCACGCTCTTCGGCAGACGGTTCAACGGAGCACTTTGCGTTGGTCATGATGCGCGTCGCGCTCGCCGGTTTGTGCACTGGGATTATACTGTTATTAAACAGCGGGTTTGTGGTTATGAGGAGGCAGGACTCGTCTTCGGCTCTCGGTAGTATTTTCCGTACGAGGTGCGCCGCCAGGTGCCTGAGCCTTCACAGCACTCGCATCGCTCTCTCTCCGAGACATTTCCAGGTAAGGAAGAAAAAAAGTTTAAAAAGTGAACGTTATCGGTGCTTTACGCGTACATTCGGAGTAAGACAAGCCGTTTATTTAATATGTTTATATTGTTTTTAATAATAATCAACTTGTATTGATTTTCCCTCGCAACATATACAAATTGTTTTCCTATAAGTAACGGATAATATTGTTTTAATTGATAATACTAGCTAAGTGAAATTGATCTGTCATTGATGTTAGTGATGTTATTGCTTTACCTCTGCTTTTTACACAATAACTAAACCGACTGTGTTGTATTGTGACACTAAATGTATTAAAAAAAGCATAATATGAATTATTAATCATGTTATTTTTGCTGTTGTTTATGCAAAGTGGATTTTTAATGCAAAAACGTCTAAATTTAGAGTCAAAAGGATCAGGAAGAAGAGCTAAGATTAAATGGTTGGAAAAGTTTACAAATCTTTACGAATAATACATTAAAGAAGCCACTTATTTAACCTGACTGGTCATACACACACACACACATATATATATATATATATATATATATATATATATATACTGATAATGACAAGAATGATGATGGTCCTGTGATGGTCCATTGATGGTCCTCAGATCAACTATATCCGCCTTCTTTACTGAAATGACTTAAATTTCTTGTAGAGTTCTACCCTTAGTGAACAAACTCATCCGTTTGAATTTCTAAGCACTCACCCAGAGGAGTTCTGTCTATAAACAAACAGATGCACAGGATTGGAAAACTGGAGGCACAACTGTACAAATCTGTGCCAGCCCCAGTCTCAACACTGCGGTTGGGATTTTCATTAGAAGTTTAAAGTTACTTGCTTCTCTGTTTATGTTGGTTATGACAGACCGTGGGAGGGTTTGGGTGGGAGTGTAGAAGAAGAGTGTGTTTTAGAGGCTTCCTCTGCGCGCGTGCCTTATACGTTTATGTGTGTTTATGTGTGCGCACATAGGCATGTGGAGGGGGGTCTTTGTGCGTGTGTCTGCACTTTTTGTCTGCTGTCAACAAACTCCCTTGTTACTGTGATTATATTCATCCTCATGTCCTTCCTGATCTTTATCACGACATCCGACCCAGAAATAGACTAGCTAGATATTCAAATTCATTTACAGTTGTTTTGCTGAAATTCTGTAACACCGCAGCTATGAGTATTTCATATTAAAAAAGCTGAGTAAGTGCCAAACAGTACCGTTCCCTTTATTATAGCTCCATGCGTAGGCAAATTTGATTCAGAATAATCATTTCGAGGTGTTTTTGACACACTAAACCTTTAAACATGCACTAAACCTGTGTTCGTGGTTAGCCAGACCTTTAAAAGGCATGAAAGTCTTCCAGATCTATACATCCATGAAATCATCTCCTATCTTCAAATGCCCTGTCAATGTCTTGTTGTTATCTGGGCCAGACATCAGCGCGAAGGGAAGCTATGCACATCAGTCTCTGTTATCAAACGCTTTATTCTACAGCAAGCTGTCCATCTGGAGATGCTATCAAATTAGACACTGGTCTAGAAGCACCCCATTGTCTTCACTGATTCCACAATGCGTTCAAAGCGTTCCAGAGCTCTAACCTCAGCTAGCGTTCCTGAACAGCTGCCTTCATTCTGCTGTCCGAGCAGGGACTGGACCGGAATGAATGCTTTTCATATCTGCTGATCATTGTCTTCATGTCCACATCCCTAAAGCCCACTTACGCTGTCTCCCGAGGGGGAAGCCATTTTGGCAATTATCCCCCGTCCTCTAGTATCGAATGGAAACCGGGGTCATGGGTTAATTTGAACGGGCTGAGCTGAATGTCAAGTTATGCTGTAACATCGAGCTACGAGGAGCTATCACCGATGATTAATGATTACGGGAAATTAGAGTATTTGATGTGGTACGGAGACCGTCTGATCTGTCAGCGTTATGCAGACAGTTACGTGGAAATACACAAATCTTTCAGCTGTCTCAGTATTCTGTTTGACTGCCATTGTTTTGTTATTTGATCTTCGGTCCTCGCTTCACATCCATCTTTTTTTACTAAGGCACAGATAGTTAGTAGTAGTTTAGAAGTATAGTTTTAGTACTTTTCAAATAGTACATAATAATAAAATAAATATTATAATTTTTGTCTGTTCCATTCATTTGTTCAAAAATACAATAAAAATGCAGTTTGTGGTTACAGTGATTTGAAAACACATTTAAGGATGATCATGTCTTTTTTTTTTTTTGGTATTAAAATTACAAAGGGAAAAAGAAAAATTCCCATTAACGACATTTTTAAAGAAGAAAACCTTATTGCCTCCCGAAATCAGAGTCATATGGAGTGACCAACAAAGTCCAGTGGCCCAACCTACATGAAGAAAAATTGAGAAACAATCAATTTAGGCAATTACTAAGGTCAATATCCCTATTAAATATCAGGTAATTTGATGCTTTTATGATGGAGAATTCAGTTTCTAAAAATGTAATGATATAAATCTATTGATATTCATAAATTCATATAAATTTAAATCCTGATATTTGTTAAAAAAATCTTTTTTTATTTTTTTATAAAATGTGTGTTTATTTATTTCTTGTTTTATGTTCATGTTCATATATTTAGTGCATTAGGATAATATATTAATACTTTTTATTTGACAGTTATACCAACATAAAAAATAATTCTAATTAAATAAATAAAACACACACACACATATGCATGCATTTATATGTACACACACACACACACACATATATATATATATATATATATATATATATATATATAAAAGCACATTTTGAATTATCATGTAAGGCTTATGTCATGACCCAATTAGTTATTTTATGTGCAGTTCAGATGTGACCACATGCATTACGTGCATGTGAACAAACCGTGCTCACGCTGCCGACTTAGTCCATTGATCCCACCACAGGCCAAAATGGATTTGTATAGCTCTATTCCCCACAGTGGCATAGTCACAAGATCTGGCAGCAATAATATCGTGGTTACTTTACTTCCCCACCATGTGCAATAAAATATACAGCTCATTATACAGACGTTATCCTTTTTTTTTGTTATTGTGCTATCCCGAACCCAGCTATCCCGCTCTCTGCCAATCAAACACGCTTCAAATATAGGCTAGCGTTATTCAGATAAGCCAAACTCTTTGACAGTTCCTGACACGCTACAGAACATTCCGAGATCTGCTATGCAAACAAGCTTGTGATTCCAGGTGCCGATGAGTGATTTCCGCCGTTTCTGTGCTCGGGAGCCCTGGCTAGTCTTCTTAATAAGGGAGGGGACCTGCTCTGGTTTATGAGCAATTTTACATCGGCGTAGTCAGGGCGGTGTTTTTAAATAAGAGTAATGCCTTCATAATAGGAAATTTCCTTTTTAAAGCCTCTCTCCTCAGCAGGGGCGCATTAAAATAACGCGATACAAATGAGGCTGTCTGATGTGACTGGTGATTACAGCTTTCTGACACGCAATTCCATCTGTCTCTTCTGTCCGCAGAGTAATGGATCCCTTGGATGGTGTCAGAGCCATAAACAGTGTGCAAAGGTAATTTCTGTCAAAATTACACAGCATTTCACAGCAGCTTGACATAAAAGCCAACACAGATCTGTCACTGTAAAACATTGGTATGCCTGCGCACCTCCTGTAATGACATCATACATCATCGTAAAAGCTACTGTATTTGTCAGCTATCGCCTTGGACTATTATATCCGCGCTAGCTGGTTGTCGCACAGAAATGAGATTATGATTCACCAGCAAAGCTAGAGGTCACGTCGGTAATGAGACTGATACAAATGGAGTCGAAAGGCTATGTGTTTTGATTCGCGTTATGTTATACAGCTGGTGTTATTTTCCCTTTTCACTTCAAGGCGAAATGCTAATTTCTGTAAAGAACTCAACCCACTTTTCTTAATGAGGACATTAACATGCTCTAGCAGCCTAGTCATTAAATAACAATAATGCCGGTAGCAGGAGGGGGTAGAGCTGACATGTTGCCAATGCAGATTTTCCACACATTTCACTGTGGTATTATGTAAAGCTCCCTTTGATGTATTGTTGAAGATGAGGGCCGCTTTCCTTTCAGTGCTCCGCGCTTGCATTCTTTTACACATCATGCAGCTATTGCAGCCCGAACAATGGCGCGCAGAAAACCTTCTTGAATGTATGCATCTGGACGTTTTCAAATATTTCGAAACAGTTCGTGATCGCGCACGTTACGGTTAAGTGCCTAAGCAGACTTTTCATGGCTTGAGGGGCGGCTTTAAGGATTTGGGATCTTTAATGCATTGATGTATGTGTGCATATGGTTGGAAAGAGTGCAGCACGTGTTTTCATATCACCCTCGGGGTAAGTTCACTGGAACAGCCAGGGTTCTGACCTCTCTTCTACGATCCATGAAAACATTTGGCCAACTGGTTCATGGATTTTTACTGCGTTCTCCGGAGAGTTTCCTCCATTGGATTCAAACGAGGACAATGCCTTTTAAACTCTTTCTGCTCATTATACAGGATCCGCAGTAAGTTAGAAGGCCAGATGCTTCATGACAGTGTGCTTTCGAAACCCTGTGTGTCTCCAATAATGTGGTTAGTTTTGTCATTGTGAGAAGAGATGCACAATACTACGTGTTTTCTTATTTCGTGGGTTGTCTGAGTGCACAGCCTTTCAGTAGGGTAACTTATATAACTTTTATACTCGTATGCTTTTAAATAATGTTTCTTGTTTCTTAGTATATATATATATATATATATATATATATATATATATATATATATTGCTTTCAAAATTCTTTAATGAATGTAAAGTTGTATTTATTAATTTTTTTTTTTCTTTTCTCCAGTTTCAAAGATTTAGTATTTTTTTACATTTTTTTCCACAAACTTTTAAATTGTAATAGTAGCACAAGTGTAGAAATATTTCTTAGGCATCAAATTAGCATATTAGAATGATTTCTGAAGAATCTAGATCAATTAAATAGAGAATACGCAACTTCTTTTTAGATGTTTCATACGCAGAAATTAAAATAGCATGTTAAAGCACAAGCACAGCACGCAGCGTTTTGTTTCTAATTATAAATGGTTTGCTCTTAGTACACTGAAATGTGTGTTATGTGTGTAATCTCCCATTAAAATATAGCCCATGGGATTCATGGCTTTAATAAAGCTTATTTATGAGTCTCTGTGCATGATAAGTTTGAGTTTGTGCATAAAGTAGATGGTTTGCTCTGGAATTGCAGACCTCATTCGCTTCCACTGGCTTTTATGCCATATTCAGGTAAATAGGCTTCTAAAAGTGTTTAAACCTCACGTCTGATTAAAGAGCTGAATCATATCACTTCATACAGGCACAAAGCAAACTGCAGCTTTTGTTTTCCTGACCTTGTTTCCCGCTTTATTCCAGAACTAGCATTTGTATTCAGCACGTGTTCACAAACAAGCATTAATACTCCTAATAGGGTGTTTGCAAACCAAACTTGTGCTTCAAAAACCTGCCTCAGACATCGCATGTTCCTTCTCAGAAGTTAGGTAGCTAACTTGCTTCGTGCCTAGAGTTGACAGATAACCTGGTGGTCACCTCTCATCAGCTTTTGAATAATAATAACTGTACTCAGACAGCACTTGGCCAGCTCTCCGCTGAAGTACCCTTCAAAGCGATTAGCACGCTATAACTACATACAGCAATTCCGCCGTTTTAAATGACAAATGTTAAAGCCCTCAAATCGAAGATCTGCTCTTGAAAGTTATTATGCTTCTGCAGCAAGTGGCCTTTAGGCATTTGATATTCAAATGGCACCGAAATAATTAGTGCGTCTTGACAATTCTCTTACCCTCCAGTTTAATCTCCGGTTCAAGTATTAATGCTGCAGCATCAATGCAATTGCAAAACCGAGAGCGCAAGCAATTTTCATGACATGGGCAAGATTTCAATTACAGTTGCTCTACATAATATGCTGAGGCTGGCAAAGTGAGCGTCTCAGCGCTAGTTTAAACAAGGACTGGAACCTTCTTTTGTGTAACTGCAATTTGGCTGAACGTTTGCCACAGACATGGGTGGGATTCTCGCATTCCATCCTAGCATTAAACACCCAAAGCAAGCATCGTCCAAACTCACTTACGGTCAGATTTGACCGTTTTATTCAAAAGAGGCAGGTCTTATTTTTCACCTAATGGTAAAAAAGCACAAAACTTGTCTCGGTTTGTTCAAGGGCAATGCATCTTAGCTGAACTGGAACCCACCCAAGGCTTCTCCTCAGCTCAATTTCCATGTCCGCAGCTCCTAAATAACCTTTATTTTGTACGGTAGAAGGGAATGCTTGATTTGAGATTGAAATGGGGCGGAAAACTAACTGGCGCTGGGGTACAATAAAGACACTGGGAGCAAACGCTTTCATGGAGATTACAGGTGCCTCACGGACAAAAGCGTAGTGGGTTTGGCACAAGCCAAAAGTGGCTTTAGAGAGGTGAAAGCGATTTAAACCCAGCATTGCAGGATCGGAATACTTTAAGTGATTTATAGCTTAGATCTATGCTGTGCTTTTTCCACCAACATGCAATGCATCATAAAGGGCCTCTACACAAAGGGAATGAACCGTTGAGTACTGTATTTGAGAGACTGATAAATGAGACTAGGCTTGTGAATGTGGCGTTCCTCAGAACAAGCTATTGTTTACAGCGGTTTAGGTTTAAGGGTAAGGGTGAATGGGATTGTAGTTTATAAAGAGGCCAATGAATCTACTTGTCATATGGGGTATGAATAATATCTGATCAATTATAATTTCACATAGTGGGGACTGTAAAGCGTTTGGGTAGAAGGTAAATTTCCCTGCTTCGACATCAGCATTGCACAAAAACCTGCAGAGCATTGATCGAGGAGACGTAGATGTTTATCAAAAAGTGCATTATATATCGCATATGATACTGCAGAATCAATGTAATGAATAAGTAAACTCCACAGATTTTATCTGATAGAAGTATAATAAGTTTAAAAAAATCACGTTAATAATTTAATTGCGGATCAAATAACATGTCCATGATGAATAATAATAGTAATCATCATCATCATCATCATCAAAAACATTTGTGCAGGATAATAACACTAAATGAGATTGCAAAAATATCACACTATATGAGTCACACTATATGAAATATGTCAATTTGTCTTGACTAACCTAATAAAAAGGTCAAAGAGACCTACTTTACTCCCAGTTATTTGTATTCATTCATTTCATGCATGTTGCTCCAAATGGTCTTTCAAAGTTTTTTTCCCTCTAAAATATATATTAAAACATGCTAAACTACTCAAAGTTTTCTTTTATGAGCCATTTTGCTTATTATTATATTTATTCTTTCATTATCATGCTATTATATTGGAAAAATGAATTGTTTGTGTTTGCAACTTCAATATCAAGTATAGCTTTACAGGAAACGGTACAGTAATTAAAATCAAATGAATCACTCATTCTGTGTTCAAGTCAAGGACATTCATTATCGCTATTCATTAAATAAAAATATTAATGAATAGATCCGGACGTGAAAATAAGGGGCATTTCACACTAATTGACTTGCCTTTTACGCTTATTGCTAATGATAAACATGCAGTAAACGTTAGGTCTAGACTGCGAATAAAACTTTAATTATGCGTTATTCGGAATGTCATTGTTTTATTTCATGTGGCATAATGTGGTTTGCGTGATGAACTGATATTTGCACGCATGGGAAGCAGAAGCGGGCAAAGCTGAATTCTCTCAGCTGCACGGGCGACTCTGAGACAGCGTTTCGTGTGTTGGAGCACACAAGCTTCAGGCGATCTCAGCAGGGCTCTGGCCGCTCTGAGCTCCATAAAACTGCCTCCTCTCCTGCCTCTAACTGCCCCTGTGCCTCTCCCATTATTCATAGTTTCCGACGACTAAGCCACCCGAGCCCGAGCCGCCTTTAAAAGGTGTGCATTTTTACTGCCCTCCCAGATAAATGTGTTTCCCACTCTCAGAAACACCGCCCCAGGATAACATCGGTTCCCTCCGACACATACACACACATATATTAACAATTTACACCGGCACGTACACACCAACACACACACGCACCTTATCGTTTCCTCCTGATACTAAATCCCTGGATTAACAAGCTTTTTAATGTGAAACTCTCTCTAACCCACGTCTGCAGAATCTTTCCTTGGGAAGGAAGTGTACGTTTTCCCAAGGTGGTGGTAAAGGTCCATTCACGCTGTTCTGAAAACGTGACCATTGGAGTAAAGACGGCTACTAGATCAGCGTAATGTGTAATGTTCACATCTCGTTCCCAGCATGCTCCCGCAGAGCAATGTTTAGCCCCAGCACCACAGTGACCGCTGTGTCTCATCGTGGCATGAAATTGGAAATGTGAATTCCCCAGAGGCAGCCGCGCTCACTCATGCAGGAAGTGAAGTGTCAATTTTAAGGAAAGGAGAATAGAAGATGAGAGAGGGAGCGAAGGAGAAGGAGAAAGAGCAAGTGAGAGAGGCAGGTGTAGACATCGAAATGAAAGAATTTTGGCATGCGATTTAAATGCTGAATGCAAATGTCAGTGATCGGAAAACGTTCAGGGATCTCTCCGCTGACACTTCCAAGTTGCTGAGAAGGTAATGACACACCTCTGAGTGATGTACGGTCAAAAACAACAAAAAACGATAAAAGAACCTTTGTCTGAGCCGTTTGCGATTATTGAAAATTGCCGACTGGAAATCACTGTAGCAGCAGCAAATATCACTACATGATTACCACGGCCAAAGGAGCTCACGATTATGACGTTATTGCGATATCTATAGTACTTTTGGGAAAATATGTATCAAGCTGTTAGTCAAAAGCTAACTTTTCTCAGATGTGGATAGAGTAGCTTGTTTTTGTCTGTCATCTCCTCTAACGCAATTTCGCGTGGCAGTTGTAATTACTCATCGCATCAATTTCTTATTTCTTTTTCGGAGTGTCAACCAATTACAAGTGATGGTTTATTCATGGTATGAGTGCGTAATATCAATGTTTTATTTATAAAAAATATGATGGTTATTGTCACAAGCTGTATTTTGCGCACGGGGTAAATGCTTTTGACTTTAACATATCTGACTGCGATTGTATGAAAAAGAATAATACAAAAAGTCATTCGAAACTGATTCCTGATACTCGGGCCTCTGCTGTCTGTTCACAGTGCCTGGAGCCATGCAAAGACTCCTGGGAGTTGAAAGACGGACCTTGTCGAGATTTATGTGAGGTACAGACCGCAGCATTCTTAACAGATCTAGTAGTTTCTGGGATGTGCTCTCAAAAAAAACCAAAAACAAAAAAACGATACAAAATGGCTGACCTTGGTGTACTGGTTTTCCAGATATTAATCCTCTATTGTTTTTCCTGACAGACTTGGCTACTGTTTAAGTGGTCTCCCATTGTTCAACATGATAATGCTCTGCTCTGATCTTCTTTTAAACAGTCTGAGAATTTCTTTGATCATTTCTCTTTGGGTTCGAATCCTGTTATTGCGACGTTTCTCTACAATTTAAAACTCTTGGCTTAGTAACATCTAGCTTTTCCTGTTTTTTTGGCTATGAATGCACTGTTGAGAGCAATGGGGATTTAAAACAATGAATATTAGTTCTTTCATTTGCCAGTATTGATCAGGACCTTCATCCATCATTTTAGACTTGTATAAGATTAAGCAACATGAAATCCGCTCATTCACAACACATGTAAATCTTGTAATCATCTTGTGTTGAACACAGTGCCAAAAACAAGAAAATCCGTTCCCAAAGCCAGCGGAAAAACAATACACCTTTCATGTAGATTTCAACAAATGAAAGTCTTCATTTTTTACGTGGAACCTATTCTAGACTGTATTGTTTTCTCTGAATGAAATTTTCACTAATATAATTTTCCAGAATCTCGACAGCCCTACAAAGAACAAGCGTTTTTGAAAATAAATTAATGGATGGATATTATTTTAAGTTAATATATAAGATGCAGACACACAGGTCATATGACTAAATGGGACTCCTGCAGAATCCAAAATCCATCGACAAATTAATGGCAGATAAATGAACTGCCAGACTGAATCACTGTGATATACAGGTGTTAAAGTTGGGTCCTGTACACTGTGACATCTCCTCAGCATGCCTTTCCCAAGCGTCATGGCGAGTGCGTGACGAGCTGTGAGTTCCTGCGGTCGGTGATGGTGGTGAAACAGGGTGACTGTCCTGCGCCGGAGAGAGCCAGTGGTTTGCAGCCGCTTGCGTGGAGGGGTGTGAGGAAGACGGAGAGTGTTCAGCCCAGAAGAAATGCTGCCCAAACGGCTGTGGACACACGTGCCAGTCCCCTAAGAACCTCTATAGGGGTAGGATTTGTTAATGAATGTTATGAAATTTTTTTTTTTAAACCCCAGCTGTGGACAATACCAATAACTTGTACCTTTGTATTTTAACCCCGTTATCTGGAGGGAATTGCTCTTAAAGGTAAATGTAATCACCCTGAGATGTAGATGAATCTATTTCTTCATCAGAACAGATTTGGATAAATGTAGCTTTACATCACTTGCTCACCAATGGATCCTCTTCAGTGAATGGGTGCCGTCACATTGAGAGTTCAAATAGCTGCTTAAAAACATCACAGTAATCCACAAGTAATCCAACAGGAGTCAAAAGATTTATCAATGATTTCTGAACAACTGATATAATATAAAAAAAAACTCTTACAAATTAAAACCGTGTTCTGTTTCCATAACCATATAGTATTTGGGAGAAAAAAAATGTCATGTACCATATATCCTTTGAAAAGTCATAGCAATTAGAAAACATATTTGTTGTGAAAAACTAAAGGAAGTATGAATATATTTTTCTTGATAGAGGACTGGATGTAATTAATGCATATCCAGATTATTCTTTCTCAGGTTGAGATTTGCTGTTTTTCTTGTCTTGATCTTTAGGTGCTCCTCTGAAGCCCAGGAAGGAGCTGGTCTTTGAGGAGCTGGAGTCTGGAGTGTTGGAAGTGCGCTGGTCCTCCAAGTTCAATGTGTCAGCGGAGCCGGTGCTAAATGTTCTGCAGAGGAGGTGGAACTACGGCATCCACCCCAGTGAAGATGGAGCAACTGAGTGGCAAGTGGTGGCTAGAGTAAGTGTTACTTTAATAAGGCTTACTGGAAGATCCACAGCCATATTGCAGGAGATTTGAAAGTTACAGCTCATTTTTGTTAAAAATTTGTAATATGCATAATAAAAATCACATATCATAACTATATATTGTGTTAATTAATAATAATTATTAAAAAATATATATATATTTTATATATATTTTTAAATTAAATAACGTATATTATAATGCAAATAATTAAATATTTTTAAAGTGAGCATAACAACAATGCATGCAAATATATTAGAATGGCATAAGCCAAGCATATAATTAATTCCTTGCACTGTTACAGTATTTATTCATTTTTTTTTATTTTGTTCAGTTGTTTATATGCTCCCTCCTACACTCGTTCATCTGTGTTTCTGTACTGTAGACATCAGAAGAGCGTGTGTGGCTGACTGATAATCGTCCCGGTCGCTGGTACCAGTTCAGAGTGGCAGCGGTCAATGTTCATGGAACCAGAGGATACACCACCCCCAGCAGACACTTCAGATCCTCTAAAGGTGAGAACAAGAAACTGTAATCTTATGGCATTCTATTAGGATGTATTTTGGCATAATAATCATTTATATAATGAATGCCATCATTTTTTTCTTTCTGTTGTTATCTGAAATATCTGAAATTTTTATTCCCTTTTTTCAGATCCTGCCCCTCCCCCGGCTCCGTCTGAACTTCATGTCAGCGACATGACCTTTGGTGCAGATCGCTCTGTTTCTGTCCGCCTCAGCTGGGGCATGTCTGCAGATTTAGACATCCCTGTTAACCACTACAAACTCTCCTGGAGCTGTTCTGACCATACTATGCCATCCAAACTCAAGAGGAGACAGACTACAAATGGGGTAATTCATCTGGTCTGCCCACACACTCCCTCTCTGGCCATTAGTTTTGTTTTTGTTTTTTTCTCTCAGGCCTTAACGCTTTCATTTTCTCATACATTGGATTGTTCTCAAAACCCCTCAAGGGTTAAGCTTCCCAGCCACTTCTTTCAGCAAGCCACAACAAATTAGAAATCTTAGTGCAAATAAGTGCAAGATAAACAACTCAGGATTGGGCCTTTGATCACACCAAGCCCTATTTTCAAGGGCTTCAGACACCAAACTAGGGTGGTACAGCATTGCATCAGTACTCTTGGCAAATGCAAACATTTCTGGGCGCCATTTGATATACCGCCAAAAACAGCATATCAATTCTAGTTGTGCTTGAGAAAAGGAAATCTCTCAATAACAGCTGAATTGTTTTTCTTTCAGTGAGATCATGTAGAAGAGTTTATTTTTTCCTTCTTTAGGAATCTAAGAGATGGCAGTTGATTCATATTTGCATTTGAGGGCTCTGTCAGTTGAGGGACATGGAAATTTCCTTAGAAAATGACATTTTTTAAATAGCTGCTGAGTGAATGCGGACAAATGTAAACCACGCTCCTTTTACTGTTTGGCTCTGCAAGATGATAGGAAAAATATGATGAAAACTGATTTTAAACATATTACTCTAGTGCACAATGATTATAAGATCGCAGCAAATTCTGATAACTTTAGAAGTCTTTTTTGGCGTACTCCATTACTTTAATTTATGTGCTCGATAGTATTATTAATATTAAACAGTAACTCAGCTGCAGTATTAGATCTTGTGTTTTTGGACTAAAGCAACCCCCTGTGGGTTGAATTTGGAGATTTTTTAATCGATATGATAAATATTTATTGTTATTATCTGCAAAAGTTGTACATTACACGAATATTAGAGTATATTTGAGGTCAGCATATTTCGAAAGAAGATTCTTATGCAATAATAATAATAGTTTCCACTGATACATTAATATTAATTTGATGCTGCCAGAATTTGACTAAGCAGCAGGCCCATAAATTAAAACGAGTAAATAATTTTTTATTTCAAAGAGCTGTTCACTGTTCTTGGATCCTTCAATGGAATCACTGCAAACATTCCTTTTGGAACATTTATTTCTAAGCACGTTAATGATCAGATATCCCTGTTGAAAAAAAAACCCCAGCATGCCGGTTAGGTATGTTCTGAAGTATGGCTGCTAGTTTTAGCTGGTTCTTAGCTGGTTATGTGCGGGTCCTAACTTCTGCTCAAGACCAACACATAACCAGCTTGAACCAGCTCATGACCAAATAAAGACCAACTTAAACCAGCTCAAACCGGCATGCTTAATTTTTCAATAGGGATGCTTTCAGGTGGTATATTAAAGTATATTAAAGTGCCCCAATTATGGGTAATGAAAGATTCATATATTGCAGTTTGAGAGGCTGACAGGCTGACATGCATGCAAGGTCAGAAAAAACACTTTCATTGTCTTAATAACATGCATTAATTTTTACCTCATTTGCTGAACGACACCCAAGCGATTCATTCAACAAATTCATTTTTCCAAACCCATCCATTGCATGATGGCAATCTGATTGGCTCGACTGGTCTCATTTACATTTCATCATGCTCTAATAATGCCTAATATTTTTTAGCATTTTAATTCAGACCAACTTCAAAAGACAAACAAGTGGGCGGGCAGTATGCTAATTATTTACGTTTACGTCAAACTACTTAAGTTTTGTTTTAAAAACGATTCACAGTCAACTCTTTCAATTTTGAGAGAGACCAACTTTATACAAGGTGCACATTCAGATTTAAAACTTCGCGGATGAGTTCCATGCTCATTTTAAGGGTCATTTTAAAAATAGGGGCACTTTAAAACTTCTTAAATTATCCAGGAGGGCCGATAAGTGATAAGGGGAGATCTCTGATGACTAAAATCAGTATATTGCTTTCCATATTGGCTATTAAACCAGCTAAAGTTGATTCCTTTGCATGCTCTTTTCGTGATTGGACTAACACCAAGGATTAACAAATAAAATATTTTCCGGATGCATAAGGTGCTGTTTTACACGGCCCTCCATTTACCTGCCATTTCCATTTGTTCTCTCTTTCGTTTTGGATTTGGATTGCCGTGACTATACTAATCCTTGCCTGTGGGTTTTGTGTGTGTGTGTGCGCGTGCAGGACTCTACCTATGCTGAGCTGGATGACTTGAGCGAGAACAGGAGTTGCACTGTGGAGTTGCAGGCGGTTTCATACTGGGGTCAGGTCCCTCTCAAGAGCTCCAAGGCCATTTTTCAGTTTACTACAAGCCAAAGACAATCTGGTACAAAACTATTTAATTGCTGTACGTTTTTTTTTTGCTTGATACATAACAGCTCTCATTTGGGTGTTGTGAAATACAGTGAAAGCAGCTGTAAATGTTTTCCATTTGTAACGTTATACTTTTTCCCCATATTTGATGTCATGCAGATTTGGAACCCACAGACAGCCCGGTCTTTATAAAACCCCAGTCAGACCTATTAGACGTGGGCACTCCGTTCTATCAAGATGGACAGCTTCAGGTTCGGGTCTACTGGAAAAAGAAAGGTACGGCATACGCAATAGACCACGTCTTTCATCTGTAAATCAGTCCCTTTCCTGTTACCGTCTTCCTTCCTCAAAGCTATGCTATGTAATTATGTAAACATAGTGCTTATTAAAGAGTTAAGAATCAGAATTGTGTGTAATTAAATGAAGAACAATAGCTCATTGTTTGGCAAGTGATAAGAACTACTCTTGAAGTAAGTGTGGAGCTGTTTGTGTGCTAACATGAGCAGATGAGGCATGTCTCAGCCTAACTTTGCATGCGGCAAATTACATTTAAACAGTTTCGTTCTGTCACTGAGTGATGAGATAATCCCACATTAAACTCACAAATGAAAACTGTCAAAGGAACGAAAACATTTTAGTCATACCAAGGCATGTAACATGGTGCTTGAAACCTTGTCATTGACCTCTGTTTTGAATTTCAATAACTAAGAGTCACGGTGGCCGCACGTCAAATCCCTTAATCTCTCTAATGGATGTCCAGTGGATTTATCTCATACTGATCTGTCAGGCACATTATCAAGATTGCTTCGCATATTTTGCGTTGTTTTGCATATTTTCTGGATGAATAAAAGGCATGGATCTCTACAGGGCGTAGTACTGAGCAAGGTTTGAGCATTGCTGATGATTATCAGTGAACATTTAACTGTTTACTGATACTGAGATTTCAAAAGTTGAATAATATTATGAAAGGCTTATTCAAGTTTTAAAATATTTATTAAAAAGCTTCAATTGTGGCAATTTATCATCATTTTAAGCCTATTCATGAGTTTTTGCTCATGCATTGAAACCTACTGGGCTCTTAAATATCAAAAAGTACATCTCTTTCTCTCTACTGATGATATATGTATGACTTTACGTTTAATTTTGTATACATTTTTGGGTCAATTTCAAATTGCTAATATAAGTATAACTTCATAAAATGCATGCATTGTGTACAAAATGTCTGCCAGTCTATAGAGTTGAAATAGCAAGAGCTAAACATCAGTTTACGTTTCACCAAGAAGCACACAGACTAACAGTCATATGTGAGCGGAGTGGAACAAAAAGAAACGTCCCGTCCCCCTGCTCAGAGCCCTCTGTAATCACATTCAGAATCTGCCACTTCATATTTCTCCGGCTCTCCTTTTCAGATCCCACCGTGAATCGTTACCGTGTGCAGTGGTCTCCGGAATTCTGCAGTCACAATGGATCCAGAACACAGGAGAAGCTCATCACCCAGGTAACCAGTCAGGAATGTGTCTTCTATTCTCCTTACAGGTGCGAGGCCACATTCTGACAGCTCATACATATTATACATTTCCAGGGAGAGTGTTCCTGTGGTGTTCATTGATCATTCATGGTGCATAACTCATTTCATTTGGAGACATCCACATCCTCAGACAGATTTCTTTACTAAATTGCATAGAAATATAAGACAAAATATTTTGAAACATCCTTAGGTTAAGATTTTCATGTGTAATTATGTCATTCACAATGTGAAAGACTGCGTTAAGGCCTTTGACGCTGAAAAAGTGCAGAATATCTTTATCATCGTGAAAATAAATCTTTCTCGACATATGCAAAACGTGAACTATAGATTTTCCCTTTGTGGCCCACAGCTGTGCTGGATGTGGTGATAGGTGATCAGTCATCATATTTCTACTTGAATTCTTCTCGGTGGAGTTGGAATAAGGTCTCACTTTTTGCTCTCTTCTCATGTCACTGAGCAGGAGAATTTCGCCAGCCTCCCTGGCCTTCAGTTCTCTTGCAAGTATAAGGTGATCATCCAGCCCGTAGGAGCAAAGGGTAAAGCCCAGGCAGAAAGCACAACCTTCTACACTCCATCCTGTGCTACCATCCAGAGCAAGAGTCCCAAACTAATCCCTTGCTCACCAGTCTCTGGTAATTCTGAAATTTCATTTCTGAGAACATATTGTAGCTATATTGCTACAATTCTTTAGCATCATTTACAAAACAGCTTTGTTTATGAGGCATGGTAGTGCAAATGTGTGGGATAATGTCGGACAGAATGCCTAGATTTAAGAAAAATCTTTTACAAAATTGTTGGTCACATTTTCTTATAACTTAAATATTTGAGCGTTAACACATAAAAAAAATCATCTCTATAAATTAACTAAAATTCAATTGAATTTGATTCAGCGTAGTTCAGTTCAGATTAGTTTTCCATTAAACTAAATTCAATTCAGATATTAATTTTGACATCAGGTTAGTTGTGTCATTGTAACATATTCAACTCTATGCCCAGATATTTCAAAATGAGTTTTGGTATTAAAATTCATTAAAAAATAGCATCTCTTGTCTTTTTTTTATTTAATTAAACTGTTCTTTTAATTTAAAGCCCTACATCACCATATTACTGTTATATGGTTTCATTGGTCTTATATGATTCTTTATGTTCTCTCAATCAGCAGTGGTTCCTCCAAAGGTCCTGGTCAAGGCAGAGAACCTGACAGCAGCTTTCTCAGTCTACATGGGGAATGTGACAGGCCTGTTCTCATGGGTGGTGGCCATGTCTCAACCGCCACAGCAGGTCACAGGATATCAGGTCACATGGGCAGAGGTCATCACAGAGAGCCGCAGAAATAATCTTCCCAACAGCCTCATATCCCAGTCTCAAATCCTGCCTCCAGTAAGTCACATTAATAACGATTGCTGGTTGTTCTGAGACAAAACCAATATACTGTAGAATACAGTTCTGAAGCTGTGCTGTCTCCATGCATTATTTTAGAAACTAATCTATAATATGATCTTCTCTTTCTTCTCAAACAGGAGCGTAATATCTTGGTAGTTTCTGGTCTTCAGTTGGCATCTCTCTACAGACTTGAGGTGCAGGTGATCACTGCTGGAGGACAAGGCCCAGCAACCTCCAGGACCTTCGCGACACCAGCTCACAGCAAGCCAGTCCTGCACTACAGTAAGTGCTTAAACATACAAAATGACGTGTGCATACCTCCACGGCACATACTATTTTGAAATGGCATCATCACTGTTACTTATTTCACAATTTACTAGGGATGTAACAATTTGTGTATCGTGTATCGAATGGTACACAGGCATTTTCCAAATCAAAGTGATCATCCTTATCCCCTTGTTAGTGGAGACTTGAGTGAGCAGAGCACATGAGTGTCACACGCATGTTACATCACAACAGGAGAAACAGTAATTCATTTGATTACTCTTTACTGGAAAAAAATAACACCGTTAGAACCAACGTTTTTTATAACGCTGTTATTCCCATCACTGATTGTTACAACCCTAGAATTTACCATTGAACATTTTTTACGGATTTTGTACCACACTGACCTAGTCACCAGTGCGACAAACTACAGCCTCATACTTAAAAGTTAATAAGGGAGGGCTAAGAATTCATTCTTGTTCGTCGGAAGGAAAAGGTCACGAGTGATGTCAAATGTCATGTGCAAGTGGCCCCAGCTCTTGATGTGCAGGTCAACCAATAAATCATGTAATTGAGATAAATTGCTTTTCCTCTCTTGACTCTAGTGTGTATTTAACTTTGCAGAACCCAGGATTAAGAAACACCATCTAAGGTCAGTGATAGAACGGCACTGAAGAGCACACTGCAATGAATCATCCTGGACCAGAACTGACTCCTCAGGAACACAGAGAACCAGACGAACCAAAGAACAGTTAATTGCGAATTGCATTTCAACCTGAGCCAGTCAGCTGCCTCATAACTCAACACGGGGACCTGCTGTAATCTGAAGATCAAATTTTGATTGACATTACGATATTTAAAGCCCCAGTAATTTCCTGTGGGGGATCAGCTTCCACAAACTAATTAGAATCCAGTGTACTACAAAGACTAGGTCATCAAAAGCAAAAGCCATAGGATAAAAAACAAAACAAGTGCAAATACAAAAAAGGATTTGAAACTGTAACTTTGTGGTTATTTGCCTAAAAGACATGCTTTGATTTGTGCCCTCCCTAAAAAAATGGTTACCCGCACCCTAAGCGCTGCAAATGGAGCCTCTTTAATCCAATATTGCATGTGATGACTAATTTGGTTTGACTTGTAAATAAGCCTGTCTGACTCAATACAACTGTTTGTGGTTTTGCATGTGTTCGTTAAGCATGGAAATTTACTGTTTGTATCCCCTTTGTGTCAATAGCAACAAATGAGGAATCAATGGAAAAATATTGCAGCTCTTTAAAAAGAAAATGTCATTCAAGTTTATGAGGGTTTTGTGTGGTGTGTGCTCAATATGCTGTAGAGATATTTGTTTGCAGTCATGTAATTCCTGTATATACTGTATGTTTTTTTATTTATTTATGTATGCAATTCAAATGTGTTATGTGGATTTGTAACTGTGTGAGTGCATGTGCGTGTGTGCGTGTGTGTGTGTGTGTGTGTGTGTGTGTGTGTGTGTGTGTGTGTGTGTTGCGCATTCCCCCAACATCATTCACAAACTGACAAACCCTTGCAAGGAGATTTTGTATAAATATATTTGTAAATTCCCATAGATAACGAATATTAATGTACATATTTTATATGAATAAAGCTGTTAAACCTCGTTTCCCTTTACTAAGCTGGTTGTGTGTTTTTTAATCATATAATGAAATGGTTGTGAACTATGTGCTTTCTAAATGAATCATGCCATCTAAGCAATATTCACTCAAATCACGTATATTTAAAATGCACAATTACAATCTCTTTATATACGCACATGCTACCAGAGTACTGTGCGACACAAAGCAATATTCAATCGTGTATATGTAAAATAAACATAATCTATACAAATAAATGCCACCATTTACTGCTAAAACACAATTTCAAACAAAATAATCAAGACTAGGAACTTTTCCAGTCTTTGACAACAATAATATACAGTATACATATATAATTGTGTTTATTTTTCATTTCGATGCAAATGTACACACTACTTTGGAACAAAAAAGCATCCAGATTGAGAGTAATGAGACATTCTGTTGATGCAGCTACATTGTGTTTCTGCTTCTATTTCTGTTGTGGTTCAGTGTGTGTGTGTGCAAACAAAGCATTCATAAAGCCCTGAACTCAAGGGACAAGTATGTGGTTACTCAAACATACACATATGCATGCAGGCAACTCTACCCTTGTGGCTCTGTAGTCACTTTCATTAGAATTCAACTCCACATCTGGCTCTCATGTCACAACGGAAGTGTGTGTGTGTGTGTGTGTGTTTGGGGGTGGGGGTGGGTTCTGTTTGTTATATGGAATACTGATGTACCCTGTTGTACTGATGTACCTCTAAGGATAACGTAAAAACAAAAAAGACAGGAGACAATGTACGTATGTTTACAACATTTGTGTAGACCATCAGTGAGACTATGATATAACTTCATTGTCATATAGTGCAGATGTCACACAATACAATGGACTACTGCCAGAGTAAATTTGAGCATTATCCCACAAGCTAGAATTCTGTTATTGCCCTGATATTCAAACTAAGAGCTTGTTGTATGACTGAAAGTGTAATATTGCTTTTAAACAAATTATAGCCTGTTACAAAGCATGTGAATTCACTGTTCTAAAAAACGGAAAGGTTTGATTGAAAGTCGATTTTGTGTAGCTGGTTTAAGATAACATTTTTATAGTTAGATTAAAAGGTCTCTTTATAGATTTTTTTGATTAGATGTTTTTATGTTTAAAATCTGCCTAAATGTGTGAAAAATATATTTGTCACATTTTTGTCACATTGTTTTATAATGACACACTTCAGTATCAACCTCATTATTTAAAGCAATAATTCTCTAGTCATTAAGTTGGACTCAGTGGACTTAAAGGAATAGTTCAACCCATAATTTACTAACCCACAAGCCATCCATGGTGTATATGACTTTCTTCTTTCAGACTTTTTAAAAAAATGTATTCTGGCTCTTTCAAGCTTGGTGATCAGGGTGTATAATGTCCATTATTTTGAAGCTCCATAAATCGTATATATCCGTAGTAAAACTAACCCTGCCTCTGGGGCGTTAACTAATGTCTTCTGAAGCAGACCAGTGGGATTTTGTAACAAAAATATTTCATACATCATACTTCGAGTCAGAGGTCAGCCATGAAGCCAGATCTTGACTCTCTCCATCTCTCATGAACATGTAGACAGCCGTTGCAGGAAGTCAGTGATTTGAGTAGAAATATTTTTGTTACAAATGTTGGGTCAAATGTTGGGTGCTTCTAAAGCTAAAACTTGGCAGACACAAAAATTCCATGAAAGCAGAATACATCACCCATATTCTTTTTATACTTTGACTGTGTCCGAAAGTTCTAAAAAGCGGCCTTCAAAGGCAGTCTGAGATCTCATCTCATTAAATTGTTCCTAAAATTAAGAAGTGTGTGGTCTAGTGGTCTGGGTGAATTGTCTAGTATGCACGTCCAAAGGATTATAAAATTAGTTGAAGCCATCTTAATATCTGTGATTTAAAAATTTCCAGGTTAGAAAATCATCTAGTGTGCAGCCAGCTTAAGTAGATCTGATGTTCGTGATGATATAAAAAAACCCAAATGGGACTCCACGGTCTTGTACGTGGCTGTAAGTCCTCAAGGCCACGTTACAAAGATTATCATTTAAACCAAATGAGGGTGCGTCCCCTAAGGAGGGCCACAGGAAAACTCCAATGGAGAGTAAGAACTCCTTCCCAGCAACCTTAGAGGGATAACTTCCACCACCGCTGGTGTTTCGGGGGACAGCAGTCTCTAGTGGGATGTTACACATTGTGTTTCAGGACACCAAACATTTAACACTCCCCCCAGCAAAACAAAGTGTCACAGACAGTCTCCCTTTCAGAGAATTTAGCAGCATAGAAGCTACTCCCAAATAATTTCTCCCTGGGTTGTAAGCACTGTACAAGAGGGCTACAGGATATGATTTGTGTATCATCATTTGCATTTCGATAATGTGGTCTGCACTACAGTGAAATCAGAACAATCATATTTGTTGACAGTGGAATTGCAAGCTCTGCTGGACCAGGACGTTGTAGAATATCTGCCCTTCTTGACAGAGGATTGGACTGCTGCAACCAAAACTTCTGGTTCTAAAAGATGATGGGGATTTGCATCCACTAGAACCGCTTTCTAAGAACATACAAGGATGCATACATTCATTTAGAAATTTTGCCACAACACAGGAAGTTCCTGAGGTTCGCTTTTGCGGGTAAAGCATACCAGCATCTGGTTCTTCTAGTTGGCCTAGCCTTATCTCCCTGCCCATAACTGATGACTGATTTAGCCCAATCTTAAAAGCATGCATTTTGACATAGGGATGTCATCTCAACGTGAAACCTTTTGACATCTTGCACACGAGACCATTACAGTTGTTGCTCAGAGCCAGGGGATTTAATCTAAAGCGCCCTGAAATACATCCTCCAGCAGCGGCTACAATGTCATAGTGCAGGGGGGCAAGACTGTGGTAGTCGCTTACATAAGTCGCCAGTGCAGACTACATCTGTGTCGTCAGAACAGGCTAGCACAGTAGGTTCTGCTTTGGACACAGGACAAGTCCCTGTCCATTAGAGCAATTACATTCTGGGGCATATTAATGTGGGAGAGGATTCGCTGTAATAACTATGATCGGAGTGCTGAGCTTTCGTTTATGAAAGGGTGGGCTGCATCCTTGTTGCGATTATAGCGTTCAAGTTTCGGGCTGGCTGATGAGTGTGCTGGTCACCCCTCTCTCTTCTTTCCCAAAACACGATTTCCCTGCCCTTGCTGCTGAAGCATGCCTTAGCACTTCTTCAGACAAAACCAAGGATGCTGGATTGTCTTGCCTCCAGCTTCTCTAGACCTGGATGCAAAAGCCCATATGTGGCCCAGGTATTTCCTCCAATCACTGTGCTCCCATGAGTCCTGGCTCCCATGGTCTGACAACAAGGGTCTCGTCTCTTACTGATAGCACCCCATTGACTGACTAGAGTGTGGCTCTCACTTCTGAGATCCCTCCTTGACAGCTTGTTGTGGGCAATTCCTTTCAGGAGAGTTCTATCTCAGACATAGGGGACAGTATTTCATGCCCGGCCTGAGTTTTGGAACTTTAATCTCTGGCCCCAGAGGGACCAAAAGGTATGCTGGGTTTTCCACTGTTCTTATTGCTAGGACTCCTTCCACACTTTTCAAGGTTGGTGTATGACACACCATGCAGACCCAGTTCACTGCCAGGTTGTTTCAGTGCTGGAATTTCTGCAAGAGAAATTGTTCCCAGGCACATGTCCTGTAGGGTTTATGTTGCCACCAGTTCAACCTGCCATGCTCTGACTGATGGTGTTTCTGTGGGAAAGCACCTTCTAGCCATACACTTAATTCATGGAGCTCAGCAGTAGAGGCGTCCTCCCCAGAGCGATAGTCACTTTGTGGGACATAGCCTCAGTGCCCAAGGAGTCTAGTTGAGACCCCTGGGGCCAGCAGCTGTCATGTTTCTGACTCTGAAGATGGTTTTTCTCATGACTGGTACTTCTCGGGGAAGGACTGGGGATTTGCAGAAAGTCTTGTCTTCCTGCTTAGACTTTGTCCCTGGGCTGGTAAAGTTTATTTTTAAGGACTTCACTGTGTCCAGTACATGCTCTTCAGATTTACGTCCACCACGCTAGCCAGTGGTGTAAACCAGAGCAGCTTCTCATATGCTATGTCTGCCATTAGACAAACTATGTCACATGGGATGGGGAATGCTATAACCATGGCCTACAAGGCATGCAGTCAAGCTTCACCTCTAGGAGTTAAGGCTCATTTAACCAAGCAGATCGCTTCCTATACTAGGATTCTGGCAAGAGGTGTAACCTGAAGATGTGTACATCTCACATATATTTATAACCTTCAGGTGCACGTAATCAAACGAAGTCACATTTAAGCCAAGTTTTGATGTCTTGAACTCACATGCTTTGCAAATGGTCGAACAAAAAGTGTTCTCATTTGTGTTTAAAAGGCAGCATCTCGTTTCTGATTTTTCAAGGAATCAGGGTTACAGTCAAGTAACCCGAGATGTTTTTAATAAATCTGAGTGTCTGTGACAGATTTGTTGATAGAGTCGCTGAAAAATTCCCACAAGTTATCCAGATAAAAATATCTTTTATATCCTGCTGAAAGAATGCATTGCTGACATTACCATTATAAAAATGCTATTTTTAACTGTTCTGCAAACATTTAAAGCATCTATTTAAAAATAATAATAATAATAATAACATTGAACAAACGTTCAAATAATGTTACTTAAAGAACATTTGATAGAATATTGCCAAAATGTTAACCAAAATTCTTGGAATGTTTCCTGTTAGCTGAGAAAACACTGACTTACAGTCTGCCTGGAATGTGCGAAAAAGAACTGATTAAATATTGGAAACTCTTAGGGGGTTGTTTACCATAAACGTATATAACATAACCAGCCTTACTAGCCTAGCCCAGCAGGGAAATTCATAAAAAAAGCTGATTTTTTCAGCAGGGATCTATTCTGAGTTGGGCCTGGTGATGGCTATTACATGTGGCTTGTTTGGATGGTTGGGTATGACTTCCATATGTAGTATGTTGTGTGCCGTGTGTGTGTGTGTGTGTGCATGCCTGGGTGAAACGGACATTTTTATGATTAGAAATTAAATGGTTCTTTATTAGAAAATGAAATATGTATCTTATCTGTCTGAACTCCCTGAAGGAGTGTCTGAAAAGTCACTGCTTTGTCATGTTGTCTGATAATGAGGCACATCAGTATCAACCTCATTGTTTAAAGTAATCATTCTCTTGTCAATGAGGCCTCAATGGATTCAGTTAAGTAGAAAATATTGCTAGATATCTGAATCCAAGCCGAATGTTAGTATGACTGATATAAAGCCTGTCTGAATAAATCGATGGAGCTCTGCATGTTGCATCTGGAGTGCAGTGAGAACATTAGAGAACGTAATGGCCTGGTTGGAAGTGTCTTCTTGCTTCCCCGCTGAAGTGTTGAACTGTGCCTCAGGATTTATGAGTGCTTCTGGACTCCGGTGACCCACAGACAGGGATTTAGAAGAAACAGAGAGAAGGAAGGGTGGGGGTGGAGTTAGAGCATTTGGGAAGACTCGATCCGCTTGCAACACATTTATGATGCTCCAGAGATTGGCCAGAGAATGGTACAGACTCAGAGAATGTGAGAGAAAGGGAGACTAAAAGGGAAGCAGCATCAGGAAGAGGGAAACCTTGAGGGGAGAGAAGCAAAGGAACCAAAGGGGAGAGGAGGCAAAAGAGGGACAGCGAGAGAACGAGAGAATAGATGACTTCAGGGACCAAAAGTGTGAGCAGATGAAATATGTATCAAAATACTTCACACTTTTTAAGCCAGAGGGAGATATGATATTTCCTCCTCCCACTTTCCCATGAGCCTCCCAGACAAGTTGCCTCACAACTGGCCAATCCCATAAGAAACATTTTCAAAAATGATTGCACTCTGGCCTGTGTTCTAACTGTGCTCTAACACCATTACAGCTTCAATTCCTACATAGTTCCTGCATACCATCTCTAATAAAATACAATTAAAATAAAAATAACATTTTGGTTTTCACATTTATTATTATTATTATTTTTATTTTTATTATTATTATTATTGTCCTTGATATAGTCATGGATCTTAAGGGTCTGCAGGGATTTTATTGTATTTATTTTTTCATGTCTTAATGACTAAGAAAATAAGGTTTTCTTTTTATTATGCCATTGTATGTATGAATTGTAGACATTTTAATGTATTTGTGAAGAACCTAACAGATAATATCTGAGACTTAGATAGTTACTGATATTGCACAATTGTTTCAGTGTCAACAATTTTTAACACTTTTTAGCAATTATTATTATTTTTTACAGTTCCAGAGAAAATTACATAAGGATGAGAGTCATGTGATTAGTCAACTTTGTGAACAGTCTCTCACAAAGCCTCTCTTATTTGGATCTCCCTGAATTCTTAGATACAGTTTCTATCCAGACTTATTTGTTGTTTCATTCAATCCAGTCTCACTATATTGGTTTTAAAATCCCTCAGATTGTGTGAAATCCATGCTCAAACGAATCCATGCCCTACAAATTGCATAGTGCAGAGGAGGGAGATATTTTATAGCTTGTTTGTTTGCAAAGAGCTGCTTTGATTATTCAATATTTATTACATTTTGAGCTGAAAATCTGGGGAACCCACAAGAAGAAGAAACGTTGAATGACAGTTGTTTCTCAGGGTGAAAGCTATTTTGCGTGCTGCACTAAAAAGAAAGCGCATACAGCTTGTGGATTAATAGAGTGACTTCCCTCAAGGGTATTGAAAATTTGGCGTTCACGAGCGTTTAAACCCAGAATGTGTGAGAAATGTGGCTGCACGTCACCATAGATGAAACAGAATTGCATTTGAGTTTGAACACTTGATGGTTTTTTTTTTTTTTTTTCTGTTTATTTGATTCATTTTGGAAACATTTCAAAGAGGTACAACGTGTTCTTCCAAACATCACAATATTGTCTTTGCGTATCCCAGACTGCTTCAGAAGACTATAGGCCTAGGTGAGGGGTGTCAGAATAAATCATTATTAAATTACAGTGTTCAAAGGATAATTCTTTCAATTCTTAGCATTTGAAATTAAAATGTGTCTTCTGCATTCGGTACGCTTTTGTAATGACAGGACATTTGAATAGGACCTTTAAATAAGATTAAATAAAATTGCTTGAACGATAATAAATTCAAAGTAATGCGATTGTCCAGTCTAATCTAATAGGATGTGCTTTGGATTGTAAAATGGGTCTTGCTGTACTCTAGGGAGAGACCTTTTACTGGCCATTACTGCAGTATTGTTGTTATCCAGCAATGGGGACCTAGAAAAAGTGGGACATGGACAAATAAGAAAACATCTTAGGCTGCGTATGTGTGTTCTACATGCATTTGCTACATTGTATGCACGTTTGCTATGCTAAGCCTCCATTTAGATAATGTGTGTGTGTGTGTGTGTTTGCACAAGTGCATGTGTTTTGTGTCCGTGAGAATAGTGAGCAGATGTGCGGTTATTACTCTGAGTTTTACGGCACCTGGCTGATGCTGTTTTCTCCCATCAGCACCCAGTACAGGGGAGCCATTACTTTGCTGCTTTATATTTGATACTATCCCATATCAGTCACAGAGGATTTTATTATGAAGAAATGTTCGCTCCATTAAATCAGATCCTACAAAAAGAGGGCGGTGATGTGGCTGCGTTACAGGCGATGTTTAAGGGAAGCCTCCTGAGATAAAGAGATTATAGTCCCATATGGACATCTGGAGGCCTTGATTTCTCCTTTTCTCCATGCGGATTAGTGTTTTGAAACTTTGTTTTTGTGGAGCACAACGCTGCATCACGGCTGCTTTTGTTTGTTGGGTTCCTTTGAGGCTTTTCCCCCATCCAAATCCTGTTTAATATGGATTATGCATGTCGTCTGCACTGGGATTACTGGAGATGAGTTCCATAACAAAATAGCAGCAAAACAGGATATTTTTGTCTCCCGCATTATAAGCACTGCATGAAGTCTGTGTCAGTTAAATAGCTGATTTGTGATATTAAAAATGTGGCTGACTGGACTAGTGCTAGTAGAGCTGACAGCAAAACACAGCGCTGCATAATCTCTTTAACAATACAGTTTTACCCTTTTGATGGCCTGAAGCAAAAATTCAGCTGACTGAGTGAATTTGCACACTCATTTAAGAGATCCACTATGACAAAGTGCCAGATTAGCGCTTGTGTTTTTCTACATCTCTTCGAGGATTATCTCATCACAGCAAATTAACTGGAATGTTTTCATTCACATTTTGAATTATTTATGTTCTCAAGACAGTTCCCATGGCAACATCTTGTTGTACTCCACCGGCGATACATTAATCACCAACCCAGGCTCATTGGAAATACGTGCCTGTGGCAACATTTCAGCAAAACTTATATTACCTTGCTTCTTGCGCGCTTCGATACACTGTTAAAGTGATACGTCCAGAAAGTGGCACTAAAAGCATGTTCGGTTTGATCTGAAACAGATGAGTTTGATCAGCTCGCTGTTTTATTATGTTGGTTGTAGTATGTGTTGTGTTAGTTCTCAAATGAAATGTTGGGCGAGTGGCGCTTAAAGGTTAATGTTGTGTTTGAAAATAAGGTAACACTTTATTTTATGGTAACACCTATTAGTTGCTTATAAGCATTCATGTAACTAGAATATTATCCATTTATTAGTGTTAATTAAGCACATATTAATGCCTTATTGTACATCCCTGATCCTACCCAAAACCTTGATTAACAACAAGCTTGCTAACTATTAACGAGCAGCAAATTTGTTGAAGGAAATGCCATAGTTAATAGTTAAAAAGTGTTACCTATTCTGAAGGGTTTCAGAAAATAACATCTACGCTAAATCTCGCAAAAGCAAATGTGAGATAAAAACACAGTTACAACCATGCTACTTTGGCTCAAATCTTCACACTTGTTTTTCACGGAAATTGTGTCACGCAATGCTGCACCAGGTGAGCTACAGAGCAAGTTTACTGAATAAGAAAAGACGCATATGTTGAGCTGTATACGTGACGCGAACATCACAATGTAGCTATTAGTTTACAAGTATTACACTGTGGCAAAAGTATTTCGAGTTCATAGAATAGTTTAGGGAACCGCATAAAAATCTGCACCTGGTATCATAACTTACGTAAAATGCAATAAAAGTTAGCATTTTACTGGCGCTAGCGTTCATTTCAGCTGGAAACTGCAGTGAATCGTCTGTATAGGTACATATTTGGAGTTTCACAGGAATATAGGGATATTTTGTATGATCAAATAAGTAATACGACATCAACCGCAAAAGAATGCGATCAATTTGTTAAAGATTATTGAATGGTTTAAACTGAAACGACAGAGCCATGTTCCTAGATGAGACTCAGTTCTGTGCCAGACAGCCATGTCAACAGCAATCAACTCTTTCGGTGCGGCCTCGACTCTTCATCCAGACTCTCTCGAATGATTGCCGACCTCGCTCACGGCCAAGAGGGAGATATATTTCCTCCGTGGGCATATCTGTGTATGTGTGAGAGCAAAAGTGAACATGCTTGTTTGCGCGTGTGGGTGTTGCTGACAGCCGGAGAGATGGCTGTTCTGATAGTGCTGATGAGGCACACATCGGCGCTTAATCAAAAGCAGAGGCTGTGGAATCACACTCCGGAGATGGGAGTCATAAATTTACAGTGAAGTGCAGAGTGCAGCTTATAATGCAACTCACGGCGCTGAAAGCACAGCGAAGGGCCTCTTATGACACCTTTAGAGCACTACGAGTGTGGAGTGCACTTCGTAGAACATTTCCTACTTAACTCAAGGAATTAATAAGTGCGGCGAAATAATGTACTGTAAATCAGTTGGCCATTAAAGTGAACGGTTTTGGACCTCGTTGGCAAGCTATCGAAGCTACTTAAAATATGCCAAGAGCAAAATTCATAAGGATAGTTCAGGATCTTCAACACCCCACACAAGATTTTACATAATAATGCAAATGATTAGCACACTGGTTTCATAAACAGACATCTGCACTCCGTATGAACAGGCGCGATCGCATTCCTGAACTCCGAGGCTGAAGTAGCGTTTAAATCATACCAATAACGTTTAATACAACCCAGATTGAGGATCATTTTGTCAAATGCCACTAAACAGATTGACGCAGGCTTTGAAGGGCCATTGACGGGCACGAACCACAACTGTGATTGACAATCGAGATGAGTCTCATTAAAAAGAGCTTGATGTCTGCCGAAAGAAATCAATATTTAATCAAGGATTCTTTCCACAAGACCACAGACTCATATCTGGTGTGTCTTATAAAGAAACTCGGTCAATCTTTCTTCTTTGCAATGTTTAAAACACAGCGCCCACAATAAACTGTTTAGTGGCTTTTAAAGTTGTTTAAAGTTGGTAAGAATACAGTCATCGGATTTTACTCAACGGAGATTTAATAGTGCATTAGCTATATTGCATATTAGAAAGCATAGATGTGCTGTATGAATGAAGGAGAGAAATGTGAGAGTTATCAGCTGTTGGAACACAGAGCTTGGACCAACCTTGAAAGCATCGATCCATAGGCTAATTTATTTTACAACCAACAAACAAGGCTGCGAATCAATTTTCAAACCAAATGATATGAAGATGAGTATTGATCGGTGGAAGTGTTGGCAGACACAGAGCACACTATGAGGCAGCACACGGTGTGTGTGTGTGGTGTTTCCATGGTAATGGAAGAACTGATGGATACGTGGTGCTGGAGTGAGTTATTTTGATCTGAAGAACTTGAAAAATAAACCCAGGTGCCAGTTATCATTAAGTCTTTGCCAATGGGACATTGACGTTTCATGGCTATATCACGATGTCGTGAACGTACTTGCATGTTTTTATTTCAGATTTTAGGAGCTTTTAGATTAAAAAAACACATTGTTTTATTATTTAAGTCATGTTTGATATAATTTATCCTTAAGACACATCCATTGAAAATATTTATACACGTTTAAATCTATGATTATCTAAACTTTTCAGGGTCCTTTTTGCATGAAAATGATTTGTAGTTTTATTTTTCTCTGTCAAAAAGTACAGCTGTCCCACATTTGTGGAATCATTTCCAGCACAGCAAACACAGTTTTCAGCAGCCATTCCTCCAGTTTTCAGCGTCACATAATCCATTAGAAATCATTCTAATATAGCAATTAAATATTACTGATTATTATCAATGTTAAAAACAGTTGTGCTGACTAATATTTTTGTGAAAACCTTGAAACCTTTTTTTTTTTTTTTTTTTTTGATGAATAGAATGCTCAAAAGAAATGTAAAATAGAAATCTTATTTGAAATTCTAAATGTCTTTACTGTCACTTTTGCTCAATTCAATACAATCTCTCAGAGGTGGAAAAACAGCTGTGCTGTTTAACAGTTTGGAAAAAAATAACAAATAAAGTTCAAAAGAGAAATTTTCTAATTTTCTAATTTGTTAACCGACTGAAAAAAAAATAGCTAAAACCACACTTTTGAAAGTACGTTATAAATTAGTTAAATTTTTGAATTTTTGAACTCTTATTCAGCTATACGACTGGTATGGGGGTTTTACACACACACACACACACACACACACACAGAGAGAGAGAGAGAGAGATATACCATCTGACACTCAATCCATCTCCCCCATGATGCTCTGGATTTTATCAGGAACACTGCAGCAGATGGGCTGTGAACAAGAACAGAGTGATATGTGTTAAAGCGCAAACCGACGCGCATACACACACATTTCATGAATATTGCGTGCTTTGACTCATCGGAGACCACTGGCTTCTTTGAAATAAGTCTCTGACTTTGGCAATCGTCTAGATAGTCATCCAGACTTCATGGCAAACCCACTGCAAGCACTCCTCTAGGGAGCTTTAGCTCCAGACTCAGAGAAACTTTGCACTGAGATACTCCCACTGCACATCTGCCCCCAAAGCCCGGGAAAATGAACAGCGCTGACACTAGCTTACGAGGCAGCATGTGAGCATCTCGATTTCACAACCCCAATTGACATCTGACACAATGTCGGAAAGCTGACATCATTACGTTTTACATTTATTTTTAGAAAGAGTGAAAAATATCGAAATATTTCAAAAAGAGCTCCTCACAAGGTGCTAAGCCTGCTTTTAAATCACAAGTGCGAAATGTTCCTTTTCACCCAGCGCTAAATGCAGGGTTTATACAAAGAATAAATCTCAACCAAAATGGGTTTTAGTACTAAAAACTACAGGGAAATGAAAACAAAACATACACTACTAAATTACATTTAAACATTTGTCAGTCAAGCCTAATTTTCATTTAAGTTTGTTTTCGCACCGGTGACTATAGCATCATTTATCTCCTCTGAGTCTGCATGGCTGTCAAAATATTGATGTTGTGTACTAAACAAATCATACTGTAGTTCGCTACGTGACATATCCAGACGGTGATGTGAAAAGGGATCAAATTTATCTTGGCTCGTCATCAATCATTCTGAACTGCTGCCGCTGTCAGACTCTTTATGATTAATGATTCTATGATTCTGCTCTTTATTTCTCTTTCCTGTATGTTAATGATGTGGTTTAGTGTTCCAGTTCTATTCAGAGACTTTCTTCTTGACATCCATCCAAGTTGACCTGATTTCTTTCATCCTGAACTGAAAACGCTGGTTAAACGGGTTAATGTCGCCAATCCAGACGAGAGGAGGATTTTGACTGACGTCGATCATGGCCAAATGATTTATTTTGCTCTGTGCCTTGTTTACTGAGGTGGGTGTAGATATAAGTTTAAGGTATCGTGGTGTATCAGGTTTGGTTAAAATGCATAATTGGATTACAGATCAATTTTATAAAATTATGTGAATAAACAACTTATATATATGTTTCATATATAGTACTTATTTTTGGACAGTAAATGTACACGCATACATGATACAACTTCCTTTACTTTTCACTTTTCCCAACTTTTTTTTTTTTTAACAAAACTGCCTCACTTATTAATATTTTCAGAAACTTTTGTCCGCCAAATCAAAGTCATGTGGGGCTGCCAACATGAAAAGAAAAATAAATATAAACCAGTATTAAATATCATAAAGAGGACCCTGCAGACCCTCGTAACTGCATGTCAAGGTCATTAAGTCTCCTAAAATATCAGAGAATTGGAGCATTTTATGACAAAGCAAGGTCAGTTTTTCAAAACCAACAAGACATTTCTACATTTAAAACTTTTTTTTTTTTTGTTTTCCTATTCCACCATTTGTCATTGATCCTCAAATGATCCCATACAGATCAAGCATCATCATGTCTTATGATCAGGCCTGATGATTGAAGATTTCACTGTAGTCACGGGATCATTGAAGAACCTGGTCATCCTTGACTAGCTTGTTTATACAGAGGTATAACAAGAGCGCTAGCACTTGGTGATGAAGTGATTATTTTTGCGATTTATCTGAAGAAGAGACATGAAAACAATGCTTGCCCTAAAACAGTCAAATTTGAAATACTGTAAGATGTTAAGATGCTTCCCTAGGGTGTGGTTTCTGTTCGAAATCCTCAGAAAACAACAGCCTGACGGTGATGATAGTACGGGGATTACTCAGAATCAACATTAAAATGAAAACAAGTCAAAGCTGCTGCCAAAGATAGCCTCACAACAAATAACAGATCAGCTTCAACAGAGAAAGAGCTCTCCGAAGACATCAAAGCATATACAGTACACCTGATGGAATTGATGACATGAGCAAGATGTTTAGATGGTGAAGGGCACCTGGTCCTCACCACACCTGTACGGTTGTTTATAGAATTGCTAAACCTGCGAGACAGAGGTTTGAGGTGATGAAAACTTAATGCTAGCACATCAACGAGTGCCAGTCATGCCTCAAAACTGGCATTTTCCGTATACCGTCCCATTTAGCATCGCTGAAGGCAAAAATGCGGTCGAAATGAAAAGCGAGAACTCAGCAACTACTGCTCAGGAGATTAGTCAAGCCACCTTAAGGGAACAAATCCCAAACGAGACTTAAACACCTTCAAGTAAAACAGCGAGGGGGGAGAGATGAAGTAAGACAATGTATCGTCAGCATTACGGCATCATAGAGCAGAGATCATTTTGCACAGACCGTACATTACGGACTTCAAAGTGATGTAACTTTGAGTCAAATCATTTTTGGGCACTTAATCCCCTCAGACAGCATGTCACTGCTTTCCTGAAATGAAGTTTTCTTCTTCTCCTAAAGTAAATAAATAAATAAATAACGTACTTGACAAGTTTCGCACCTAGAGCAACGCACGCTGGCAATTACAGAGTATTTATGTAAAACCAACAAAGAGTCCATTGAGCTTAGCAGACCTTGATGGTAGTTTTCTTTGGATCAACTCACATGTGTTTTTAAGAAACAATTAAGTTGTCAGTAACAGCTGTACAGTGCAGAGATCCTCTGATCACCTTTGGCTCTGTCACTGCTGCAGCAAGACTTCTCAGAGACATGGATGATGACCAGATATTCTGATATTATATGGAAAAATCCGCAAAAAAATTATATATGGAAATAATATATTGGTCATATATGTTTAATTTAATTTAATTTAATTTAATTTAATTTAATTTAATTTTATTTTATTTTATTTTATTTTATTTAATTTTATTTAATTTTATTTAATTTTATTTAATTTTATTTAGTTTAATTTAATTTTATTTTATTTTATTTAATTTTATTTAATTTTTGGGCCATTATGATTATATATATATATAAAAAAATGTGTGTGTGTGTGTAATTGTAAATATGTTTTGTTTAAAAAAAAATTACATATATAGTCTGTTATTTACAACATTATAGACTATATTAAAAAAAATTTGGTCAGGAAAAAACAGCTATAGTGCATTAAAACGTGGGCCAGCTTGATGACAAAAAACATACGCTACCATTTGAAGGGAGTGTGATTGCTTCCCCAGGCCACATTTTTCTCATAGTAAAAGAAATAATAGAGACTGTCACTGCCCGCTGTGTTAATGGTCTCCGTTTTCTCCAGACAACAGTGCTGAGATTGTGGCACGGCTCTGTGCAGAGGGATCAAACCACTTGTTTTCAAAGGGATGTCCAGGAAATGACTCTTCAAGTTAAGTGGTTCGTTTTGGTTGATGCTGGATGCGTGCAGGACACGGGGCCGCATCGACCTTCAGACACGTGCTACGTTTCTAGAGCATTACTGGACTGTGGGGGACTGACACTCACAGAACACACACATGCAGACATAGCTCAAGGCCACCTCTTTTGTGTTGTGTCTAAACAATATTGTGGATTCTGGGAGGGGGGTGGATGTGGATTCTGCTGTACACCACAATGATCTAATTCCTCAAGACCACACAAGAAGGTACAGTGATGTTTAGTTTATTATACCTGGAATAAAACTGATCCTGGACTAATTTGACTTGTTAATATAAAGTATCCATTTGTTTCCAATTTCAAGTTTAAACTTTACATGTAGCCCTCAAATGCAAAGTCTCATTTTTTTTTAGGTCTTTAAATTTTATTGGCCGATTTGCTGTTCCAAGAGGGACCGGGACGGCTTGAATCACTTCATTTGTCCACGTTTGCGTTCCAGACAGGCTCATAATTCTTATGAGCGTTCATAAGAATTACGAGTTGGCGATTTTGCATTGGTTTGTATTGACTTGTACTAAAACAGAGGTGTGAGCACAAAAAAGCGAGAGAGAGAAAATTTGTAACAAATTCAGAAAGCCGTAAAAATTTGTCAACCAACTTGTTCAAACGCACTGATTCAACAAAATGTGATGCTCGGTATGGAGCCTTGCACGTGACATGCCAAACTTGTGTAAGTAGATTGTATGGGAACGTATAATTGAGACTGTCACAACTCAAATTAATACATATTATTCACTCAGAACTGAGAACAGGTCCTCTATGCATAACATTGTTTTCTCAAACACCATTTACAAGCAGATCTAAAGAAATAGTTTGATGTGACATCACATTAGTTTATGCCGCATATTTACATTATTATGGACTTATTGGAAGGTCTGAGAGTGAATAGATTTTATGCAGATTTTCATTTTTGAGTGAACTATTGCTTTAAAAAAAACGAGGTAATTAATTAATAAAATGATCAATTATAAGTTTACAATGTATTGTTATGTAGCTCCGATGTAAACAGCTGTTAATTATGGCTTGATCATATTTGGAACTATTTGTCGGTTGCAAAATAAGCTAAACCTGGTAAGGCTATGCCTAAAATAATAATTTATTTAAACTAAATTCATTTAGACTATTTATGCTAAAGCATGACTCTCAAAAACCATGCTGTTCAGTGGAATATAAATGTTTGCATCAATAATCAAGTTGTCTGAAACGCAACAAAGGGTTAAAAACTTAATGAGCCGAAGCCCGTGTATTACTATCTCAATGTGACACACCATTCACGTAAACCATTTTAAAACTGTAGGTCTACACGAAAATGTACAGTTTGCGATATATTTATACAGATTCAGGTCTCAAAGGGATAGAGTGGAGTAATAATATCTACTGAACAAGAAACGATAAACAACAAGAGATGAAAAGAAAGCAGGAGGGAGAGTTCAGCCCAAGCAGAATAAACAAGAAGCGACAAGTGATGACATGACGTCTAATAGAGAGAGAAAGGCTGTTCTTGTCACGACCTTGTTTTTTTGTGGAACTGCAGATACAAGGAAAACTGACTATATGCTTGTTGAAAACTTTCTCTGTTATGTTTAAAATTTACCTCTGACATTTGATGACAGTTCCTTGCAGGATTCAAAGTCTGATACCAGCGCAGTTTGCTACATGTAACAAGTAAATGACAGCTTGGGCAAAGCGTTCCGTGGGCCTACTTGAGGACTTTATGAAGATTAGTCCTAACATTACTCTTTGACTGTCTGGTAATCATTCACAATTTCTGTCTACATGATTTTAAGTGGTTGCGACGGTTCAAAAGATCCTCCTCGCAATAAACCAAGGGTCATTTGCCTTTAACGGCCCATGCTCGCTTTCCCTTTGAATCCGAGCAGAAAAGATGATTACGTTTCACCCCTTCGTGAGATTTTTACCAAAACTTTTAAAGCTTTTGTTGTGGTTTACGAACCACTGGAGAAGTCGGACGGTTCTCGAGCACGAATGAATTAATAAATACATTCTCTCATCAAGCGAACAGTCCATTTTGATATTGCATTTGTAAAAGTGTGAAAGCACTTATGAGTGTGTTTCTGGTGACAGCAGTGGACTGAAGCCAGTATTGTGTCTTCAATGACAAAAGCCTCATACACAACAAATAGCCTTGTTTCCCACGAGAGCCCTTTGAGCCAGAAAGCCATTGCTTGTGCAATTTATTTTAATAGAACGAAATGATCATGCCACAGAAATATGTCTGATGATTATATAGAAAACACAGGCCAAAGGGAGCTTGCCAAAAAAAATTAAATCCTAAACTTTTTTTTTTATTTATTTCAAAGTTGTCAAGCAGCATTTTGTTGGTACAAATTGTTTTACTGCTGTTTTTCCAGTTAACAGTTTGCTGTCTCAGATTATATTTCCCAAAAGTGACATCAGATGAAACAGAAAAAAGAGGAAATCTGGAAGTTATCTTCTCTTAAAAGCATTCTTCTCATAAAGCATTTCAGATTTCTATAAAGAGAACCACCCCACCTAATAAAAACTGTGTTTACATTCGAAATGGGATTTCCTGAGACCATCTTCATCTTTTGAGAAGATACCAAAGTCATTAAGTAAGGAGAACAAAGCGGAATCAAAGGAAAAATAACTGCTGTTCGCATAGAAAGTGTTTTTGTATTTAAAAAACGGAGAGGGGCAGCGGAATGGAAAATAAACACAGGCTCACGAGGCCCTTTTTTGCCATAAATGTTCTTTGAACTCTACGTTGGGTCTAATACTGCCTTCAAGTGCAACTGGGAAAGTCAAACATGGCAGTGAAAATAAATAAATCAATCTATATAAATAAACAAATTAATATATACGCCAAAAAAAGAAATAAAAATGTGTATTTCTGTTACAAAACCGTAAATGATTATACTTGTCAATAACCGATGAACCATCCAAACGAAACAGCACGTAACAGTACATCAAACTAAACATTTAAATCACCGCAAAACCATTCATTAATTCACTACAGGCTCTTTTCACTCACTGATCTCTAAAAATGAGATGCATTACATTTTACGTTATAGATCAGCGTTTCTGTGATGTATTAAATCAACACACCTCTTAGCACATCGCAACTTGCAAATATGAGCTTGCCATTCATGTCCTTGGAGCTCATATTTACGATATTTCTGACTTTAAAAACACATATTAAAATAAAGGTAAAATAAGATCATGTTTTCAATGTGACTCGAGATATGGAGTCTATTTCGCTGTCGTTGCACATAAACACAAAATCTAAAAATAAAAGAGTCCCTGGCTGGCCTATAAGCCTCTAATAAAAAAACACTGTGACATGGGATAAAAATAACAGCTTGAGTAGAAAGAGAAATGCCAAGCTCTGTCGTGCAGGTTTATGGGCCGCTAATGCAAACTGATGATATTCACAGCATCAAACTACTTGGTGCAAGCTGATTGGCTCATGTTGAATACACACCCAATGAGCTTACTGCTTTACATATAAACGGCTGGTTACCGCTCATTGCAGCATTTCGCAGCATGCTTTTTGAGTCACTCTGAAACCCTCCATCTTCACCTGCTCCACCTGTATAGATCTTCTATGGGTTACATAGTATATATTTTATTTATGCAACACCGGCATGTCTTAAATACTCACAGCACCATATCTGCATATGTGTCGGCAGTAACAAGCTACTGTACTTAGTAGTAATAATCTACAACGACAGCAATAACCAACACCAGCGGCAATTCAGCAGCATAACAGATCTATTAAAACTGCATGAAATTTGGATGAATTAAAGAGATTGATTTAAACATATTCAGTCAGGCACTGCATGCTCAGCAGATGCAAATATCGACAAATATAATAGGCATATTACTACTAATCCAATAAAATCCAATAACAAATGTAATTAGATAGAGGGTTCATTTTATAATTATATTATTGATATTGATGCCATTGTACCCTGATGTTCTATGGCCCATATTGCTTTTAAAATAAGGACACGTTACTACAAGATAAAAGTAAACTATTCGGACGCTTCAAAGGGGCCTTTTCTATGGCTTTTGTGAAGGAACTTGATGCTCAGATGCTCCTTTCTCTTTTATCTCCCTTAAGGCATTCACTCATGTTTGACAAATTGTCTTTATTCAGTCATTACAGGAGTGTGGGGATGTGGGCCTCAAGCAATTCACCAGGCTCTGTTCAGACAGAGTATAAAGAGGGAGAAAAAGTGAGGCCAGACAGAAAAAAAAAAAAAAAAAAAAAAAAAAACCAAACCCGATTACGTAACACAATTTAATTTCCTAAAATAAAAGTGTTGGTAAAAATGTTCGCTTCAAATGTTTTTAAATACCCTGCTATCTTTCAGAGGCTGCTGCAGGTGCGTCGTCTTTCAGTGTCCCTTTACGATAAGATCGACCACCGAGCATGAAAGGTGAGTTCAGGACCCTAACATGATATACAATGGTCCGTTCCACCTGGGTGGGCCATCTGTGCTGGAACGCGCCAACACGAGCCAGAGGGGTCTACCTGCTGAGACAGGAGCCTCGGGCTCTTGCTGATAGGAGACCCCCATGTGCTGAGTGACAGTGGCATGACCCTGGTTGGAGAACTGCAAACAATTATCTGCAGATCTGGTCTTTTTGAAAGAGAGAATGGGTGGATCGTATTACTATAGAGTGCCATTTAATATGTATGCAGCACTGAGGACAAAATCCTCCGAATTCTGAGAATGAGCGTGCCACCAAAGAGTTTTTTTCAATCTATTTGTGTGAAATATCCTTCAGGTTAATGCGCTGCGATGCCCAACAGCTACTTTAAATAAGCTCTTGTGTTGTGTGCCTTGCTTCAGTGCACATTCTGCGTGAAACTGCATTGCTTTCGGTTCTGTTCTGGAAGAAAATTGATTCTGATGGCCAACTCTTTTGTTTAGTGATCCATAGCCAGCATGTGCTGAGTGTTTCAGTTTAATAAATCAAGTATATGGCATGCAGGCTTCATTCTTTACTGAAATATATAGGTACTTTGGAGCCTACCTTGTATTTCAGCATGATGAGATTCTAGTCAATGGCCAGCGGTTACAGGAAAGACTATGGAGTGATCAAAATTTCAGTCTATGTCAGAAAGCTGATACTGCCATCAACTGGTCAACATGTAACACTGACTATATGATTGCTTTTAATGTTCACGTATAATACATAAAAATGTTTACTGTGAAAATTAATATCCAGTGCATAAAATGTCTGGATATAATAGCCAATGTATGTAATGTTGTACAATATAAATATACATAAATAAACCTTATGATAACACATTTTAAAAATATTAAATAAAAAAATAATAATAAAATAAAACAATAATAATTAATCAGTGAAATCAGTAATATTGTGCAAATATAAAGCAAAGTATTTATTTGTATATACTTTAAAATATAATTTACACTTAATGCATTCTTGCTGAAAAACATTTTTCTATTCAATACATGTCAAATAAAACACTAAAAGATGAAATAAATCATTTTAATGCAGATCGAAAAAATTAAATTTAATAATGTAAATTATATTTTACTGTACAGTATGAAAATGGACATTCGGTTTCATACTTGCCAGATCACATTTTGCAGTTTTGTTAAATTAGTTGCATTTTTAAACAATAATTTATGTCGGCATTAGACGACTTCAAGGGTAATCTAAATGTAAAAATAAGGTGTATACTACAGATAAACTGAAAAACAAAATGTTATCATCGTGCATCCCTAGTCCTTTGATCAAATAAGAACAAGAGGCTTGCTGTTGAAGGGTTCTCCTGTGACTTTGTAAAGTGACACTAGTGAGACTCATCCGATTCTTTTTTCCCGCAGTTTTCAAAAGGGAGGGGATCGGTGTTTGATCATTGTACTCCGTCAATAACTCCCCGTGAGCATTTTTACTCGAATAAAACAAATCTTTAGCTTTTGATGCATGTAGATTTCAATACATTACTTATTTAGATTGCGCATTTTTCCAAATGGTACCTGAGAGCCAGTGCCTCGGAGGCCAACTGTGCGACGCGGTGATGTTATAAAACAGTGTAATGTAAAATGTCAACACAACCGCCTTGTGCACCGATGTGCGGCAGCAAGCCGGGGGAACTGTGTTTTATTAGCCTACACAATTAATCAGAGAGTCATGTTAGACGGAAAAAGGCAGCTGGCACGTTTATGGCCAGAAGCCAGATTTGCATACAAGCGAAGCAGCGGAATGGCCTGGACGTGTTTACTGCTGCTTAGCGTAGTTATATTTTTAATTTTTATGCACTTCGGTGTAAAGTGTGCTCGGCACCAACTGCAGGCTGGCAGCTCACAGCGGTCTGAGCATTTGAGCATGAATATTAGCAAATGACCCTCGGAAGACACGGCGGCCTCAAAGTTTAACAGAAGAGTAATGCAGTTAATAAGGCTGAATGCATCTCGCGAAAATAAACGCTCGGCTGTGTTGGTCTGCAAAGGATGCCGTGGATCTAGTCAGCTTGATGGATAAATACTATAAATGCTGAGACAACAGTTCTTGCAATTCTGGGTTCGATACATAGTAATAGTAATAGTAATGGTTCACCCTCAAATGAAAACTGTGTTACAGTTTACTTATCCTCATGTTGTCCTAAACCTGTAGAAAAGATATGAACTGAGGGTAGATTTTGTGAAATTTAACAGTTTTATACATTTTTGATTTGATAAAAAGCGTCATATTAAGTGACTTACATTTTAGGAACACTGTTGTCTATTTCAAGAAAAAAACCCAACTTACAGCTGCCTTTAACGTAGCGCTGCTCTGTTTGTAAACGAATCTTTGCTTTGGAACAAATCTAGTGAATCAGTGATTCAATGACCCATTCACTTGCTTCATTCCTAAACAAATCAGCCGTTTGATTGCCACCTATACTGGCGTTCTTTGGTTCATTTTCAAAGTAAAAATTGAGTCATTTAAATAGGCCTAATTTACATTTCTATATTCATATATATTTATATTTAAAACATTCATTTCATAAATTAATTTGATTGTTTTCCATGAGCTGCATTAATGCCATAAAGTCATATTCCTTAATAATATTCCTTAATGCCACATTTGTGCCCTTCTGTGCCATGTAAAGGCCGGTAACCGGTATCTAATGCTTTTAATTTAATGTATTGCTTAATTACAATTTGGCACATAAGATGGCATAGGGTACATTTAATAAAGTTATAAAGATGCCATTATATATGTATTCAAATTCACACACAACATATCTTTAATTTGGCCAGAATTGCAGGTGCTTGTCTTATTATAATTGAAAGAAATATTACAGAAACTCCATAATTCGTTAATCAATTTTATTATAAATTATGTTAAATGCTTAAATAGATCGGAAAGGAATATTTTGCAACACATTCATGATTAATTTATAATACAATGAATGCAAATGGGGCCAATTATTGCAGGACTTAAGATCAGAATCTTATAATAAACTGATTTTGTCAAAATGTATGTAATATTTGCATTGTAAAGTTGCTGCTCTCTCTCTCTCTTTCTCTCTTTAAGGAAAAAGTAATTCAATCATTCTTAGTTGCGATTATGCCACAAGTGCTGTCGCCTGCAGAACCCAGAATATTCTCGAGCTAAACAGCGTGAGACGGCCTGTGTTTGTATAAAATAAATCTGTGGGATCTGTCGCACGCTTAGCTTAATATAAAAGAGAGAGAACCCCCCCCCAAACACACTTTCACCGAGGGAGCTCAATTTCCATCAACTCACGCGATCCCAGCACAATGAGATAAACCTCAAAAGAGCTCATTTCAGAGCAATTTCTGTCAGGCTCTGATGTGCGAGCTTTAAAAGTTAAAATTTAAATATTATGCTAATATGCAGAGGGATTATCGGATGCAAACGGTGTTTTGACAAGCTTGTCATAGCATGATCTCTTGCCTGTCATAAACAGCAGACCACAGAAACCCTGATACGGAGGGCGGAAGAGGGCTTCCTTGTATGATAAAAAATGAACGGGAGGTGGCGCTGTTTCACTGAAAACCTCTAAGCGTGGTGCGGAGGACAAACACAAGCGAAAGCGAAAGTCTCCCCGCGAGTTAGGAGAAGCTGTAACCAAAAGCGATTGAACGGTGCTGAACATTACCGCTGCACGCGCTGCAGGATGTTTCCCGGTTCGTCCAGGTTTATCAGTTGACCAATCGATCTAACGTGCGCGAAGCACGTGATCTTCTGCGCTCTACTTCCTTTATCTTGAGCGCAATGTTTGTCAGGCCACAGCGCGTTAGGCATTAACTGCCGACCGCAGCGATGTTAATGTTTCTGGCAGCAGTCAGATGATTTCTCTCTCGTCCTGGATGCAGCAGGTAGGCCGCCGCAGACCGACCGTGTTTAGGCTGAACTCAAACCGTACTGAATAGGCTAGTTTTGCATTTCAGTAGTCTGTTTGGGAATGCAGAAAATGGATCACAGCCTATAGGTTGCAGCAGGGTGCACGTTTAGTCACTGCACAGAGTTATATATTATTTTATGGACTTTTATGGATAATGTTATTGACTACAATTCAGTGATTGAAGTGCTATAGTGCAATAATGATAAATAAAAATATAACACACACACACACACACACACATTCATTTAAATTGCAATAATTATTGTTTAACATTTTGAAGTGCAGAGTGTTGCTTATCCATTTGTTTTCAGTTATCTGTTACCATGTCCTTCTCTTTCAGGGTATATAATGAAATCCCTCCCATGTATCCGTTGCACCCTTGGCCTGCTGCTTCTTTGTACTGTTGATGCAGACAGTGGCAGAAAACCTAATTTTGTCTTTATGATGGTGGACGATTTAGGAATTGGAGACCTTGGATGCTATGGAAACACAACACTGAGGTTCTTCATATAATTTATATTTTATTGCTTTTATCCAGAGTTCTTCCAAGATATCCATACTGACTGTCCACTTCATTTGTGAATTGCAGATCACGTTTTAGTTGTTACATGTGTGTATATATATGTATATGTGTATGTGTATGTACAATTAGGCCAGTGGTGTCAGACGATGTTGTGTAAGAACGATTCAAGATCAGTACATTTTCATCTCGTTTCTGCCGTGCTATCAAAGATATAAAGATAATTGCATCTTTTTATCTCTTAGTTCTATCTTGACTTTTTTTTTTCTTCTTGTAATTCTTCAAAACAAGCAGAAACCCTTAGAATTGATAATTGTTAATTAAATGTCAAAATTACATTTCGTGATGAAAACGACAACAAACCGACTTGCAAGGAAAAAAATAAAAATAAATCGGTATTTCTATTCCGAAGAGTAAACGAGCTTTCGTGATTTTGGAACTCGTGTGAATAGACCTCTCTCTCACAGACATAATGAGACTGTGTTGTGGTTGTTCTGGACCGCAGGACGCCCAACATCGACAGACTGGCCCTGGAAGAGGTGAAACTAACCCAACATATAGCTGCTGCACCACTCTGCACTCCCAGCAGGGCGGCCTTCCTCACGGGCAGATACCCTGTTCGCTCAGGTCAGTGCACATGCAGTTCTGCTCAAATAAATGATAAGTGCTGTTTTAAAACATTGCAGAGACTTACTGTTAACACAATTTTACAGATAGCAGGACATGTATTATTTATTACAATAATAATGATAATAATAGTGTAATATTACTTTTATTAGCAGCAGTAGTAGTAGTAGTATCAATGGGAACATTCAGTAGATGAGGTGTATATTCACTTTTATGCAGCACATTCATAACAAATGGTCATTTTGTCTTCTTATAACTTTTTTTTGGATGCCATAGGTATGGCAGCACATGGGCGTATGGGTGTTTTTCTCTTTTCTGCGTCGTCAGGAGGCCTTCCACAAGAAGAAATCACCTTTGCCGAGGCTGTCAGAGGGCAAGGCTATTCTACCGCTGTAATTGGTATGTTACTTGCACAACTCCGGTTATATGGTAACAGGGTCCTCAGACGTGACCAATGACGAGACATGCGGTGACTGAACGACAGGTCACAGGAACGACAAGGGTTTTTGCGCAATTCTTAACATTTCTTTTTTGTTCTGACCGGAAAGAGGGAAGCGTGCGTGTTGAGATCACTGTTATAAGAGAACGTCAGCATTTAGCCTTTAAATCAATGCAGACAGCTTTATATTGCAAATAGCATATAGATAATCCAGTCGTTTATGACTAATTGGGAAATGATCTATTCATAACTTGAATCAAATTAAATGCATTCTGTCATTTTATTTATACATTTTGGACTTACTCAGAGCAGTGTAGTTTTATGTAACTTAAAGTCTCTTGATTGAGCGTAGTGGTGTCCAAGCTGACTTGACACTTCTATCTTCGGAGGGATATGCACTTAAGTAGCATCTGTAATGTAGATTGATTGCTTGAGCTCTCCTGGAGTTGCACTATTATAGTTTGGTATCACTGTATCATTCTTGGGACATGAGGCAAAAGATGCTAATAAATTTCACAGGATTTGAAAATAATCAACAATTAGTAATATCTATCTATCTATCTATCTATGTATCACACACAAAACTCACTCACACATGCTTATTTAATTTAATATCTTATATAAGGCTGCATTTACTTTGTACAGTAAAATTGTGAAACATTATTGCAATTTTAAATAACAGTTTTCCATTGAAATATATTTTAAAATGTAAATTATTCCTGTAACGCATAACTGAATTTTCAGTCCCTATTACTCCAGTCCTCAGCATCTCACAAGAAAATGAAAAATCAGAAAAATGTGTGTAAATAGTACGCCACCGAAATAGTGAGTATGAAAACTTCTGGCATTGATACACAAAAATAGACTTCGTCAGGCATGTGCTATGTTTAACTGAATAATCCAATTATTGATTATTTGATTGATCTATTCGTTTAATTACTTCTGTAGTTTATGCTGTCCTTTGTCTCAAGAATGAGTGATATTGCTTGATATGTGAAAAGCTAGGAGCTCTACAGACAAACAAGTAAAAAGGACTGGCTCACCTCAGGGACAAATGGGGATTCGTCTTAAGCAGGGGGCTCATTAAAAAAAGTACTAAATGCATGACTCGCTTTGCAGGAAACATTATATGCGTTTCATCTTTTGTAGGAAATAACTGTTTGATTCAATAGGGGGATGAGGGAGTGTGTTCAAAATCACAGCTAGATCCGAGAATGGGTTCAGTGGTTTTTAGACGATTTGCGTCCTTCGTAAAATGACACATCCGGATCTCTCACACACTCAGTTCACCAGTTGATTAGAGTCGCATATAATGAATGGAAACGTGCGCTTCTCCACTCCGCTGCCAAACTGTGCAGCTGTGACGAGTGGGTGTCCTCCTGCTGATTTATGCATGCCACCGCTGTGGTGTTGTCTGATTTGACCAAAATGTAGGGTTTTCGGAAAAAGTCTGCAGAGTTTCGAAACCAAAAAACAGGAAGAATAATTCAAGGTAATTTATGTGTCCTTTTGAAATTATGGGGGATGTAAGCCCTTCGCTCCCCTGCCCTCAAACTCAGCACCTTAGCAAATTAGTGTTCATGTTTATTGACTTTTCTTGGTGAAACGGGACCTAATTAGGTTACAGTTTTTACAAATGTGAAGTCCTGCATGCAAGCTGAAGAACCTATCAGCTGCCAGTTGAGGTAGGCATGGGCACACAAATGATCCGATGCTGTCCAAAAACCCCAGGAGAGTAACAGCTCGTGTCCAAACCATTAGGCCCAAGAGATGAAGGCGCATCCTGAAGGAATCTGCTCGTCCCTTTCTCATTTTGAGAGAGAGTGCAGAGAAGCAGATTGCCTAAATAAGCAGACACTCTAAAACTGACATTTCTCAAAGCCTCCTGTAACACCCAAGGGGCAAGCGAGAGCATCATTGTTTGATGTTCGTGAGTCCTGTGTCTCAGGCAAACCTAGGAAATTTGTTGTTTGCAGCTAAATGTTTATGTGAAAAAATGTGAGCCAATTGGTAAGACGAGACTTTACAGATGTGGTGGAATATATGTATGAACGTGCATCAATCTGGAGCAAAGTTAAGAAGTACTTTCTCTTTTCAGTTAGTAATTTAATAAAATAAAAAAAATTCCATGACTTTAAAGTGGTCAGTTTTGTGATGAAGATAATGTCTGTCTATATTATGTTCACACTCTCATTTCTAAGGAGTCAAATGATATTATTATTATTATTATTATTAGCTCGGAATTAAATATATTACTAACCCCAACTAAACTGTGAAATAGAAAAAGTAGTTTTTTTACCTCAACCAATATTAACTAACAATGACAAATACTATTACTACTACTACATCATTACTACTAATCAATCAAGTTCATTTCAGCATTTACTAATAAATTGTTAAAATCTGTTAATATCATTTGTGTACCTAAACTATCATAAAATAAAGAAAATAAAGTTAACCTGGTTCATGGTACTTTCCCCAAATACTGTAGGTGTTAAACTGGTAGCACATGCACAGATGAATTTCACAATGAAAAGCTGAAAACACTGAATCATAAACATCAGTGTAAATCAACACAGTGCCACACTTTGTTTCTAAAATGCAGAGTACAGATTTACTTCCTTTTCATGAGCACACTGAGGTTCAGATGGCACTGAACTTTTTTTTTTATGTGGTGGTATCGAACAAATGTACAGAGAACAAACTCAGTTTTTTGTTGTTGTTTGTTTTTACCCCTTTTATTGCACGAATCCTCAAATCTGACTTGTGAGATTTACTTTCACGCCAAATTTTGCTCCAACCCTGATCAAACATTTTCGAATGGCCCTGAAGACATTGATTAGCTTTCTCAGGTTTTTTGATTAGGGTTCGAATTAAACTCTTCAGGAAAGTGGACCTCAAGAACTCCTGCTTTATTGTAATGTTTTGTCAGTCTTCAAATCAATTTCCGTTTTATGAACACACTTTTCTTTTTTTTTAGGGAAATGGCACTTGGGTCTCAACTGTGAAGACAGTGCTGACCACTGCCACCATCCTACCTCTCATGGCTTTGACTACTTCTATGGCACCATTATGACGCACCTTCGAGACTGCCAGCCAGGACATGGCTCTGTTCTACACTTTGTCTTTGGTTACATCCCATACAAGGCCATTATTATTGGTTTAGTTTCCCTGGTGTTATTCCATGTTAAAGGAATAATAACGGTGACCAGGAGGGTGGTTTTTGGTGTCCTGATCCTGTTAGGGGTAGTGGCGAGTCTCTTTGGTGCGTTGGTGTACACGTTCCCCAATCTAAATTGCTTTGTCATGCGAGGGACGGACATTGTGGAGCAACCATATACATCAGAAAACCTCACACAAAGGATGACCAATGAAGCCATTGAGTTTCTGGATAGGTATGTGTCCACATTTTATCGTAATATTAAAGTGTGAAAAGCTTCTTTCAGGGACTCGCTTTGAGCTTAACAAATGCAGTGACTGAATTAAAATCAAGGGAAATTGTCAATTCATGAAAGGTCTATCAAAAATGAAGGCCTTGCTTAAGCCTCTGCCTTATTAATTTGATTGACTCTCAAAAGGTAGAGTTCAACCAAAAATCAAATTATGTTCTGTTTTTCATTCCAAACCTGCATTACTTTATTTATTTTGTGTAAAAGGAAAAATTTTAAAGAAGGTATGCAGATGGCTTGACTAAACGCTGGAATTCACTACGAAACTAAAATGAGTACACTCTTACCTGTATCACAGAGAGTCTGTTAGTTAGTTTTCAGCTACAGCACTTATAAAAGATTCATATAGCAATGACAAAGTGTAGATTCTCCTTGCAGTATTATATAGGATATATACGATTGTAAGGCATTTATGTAAAACAATCCTTGTAAAAACTCACTTAAAAGCAAATCCAGTGAATTGATGGCATAACACAACCCTGGAATGATGTGCTTTGTGTTTGAACATTGAATTTTTATTATTTTTTAACAGGAATTCAGAGAGGCCATTCTTGCTCTTCTTCTCATTCCTCCAAGTCCACACTGGACTGTTTGCCTCTCCTCTCTTCAGAGGAAGAAGTCAGCATGGCCTCTATGGTGATGCTGTCATGGAGGTAGACTGGAGCGTAGGTACTGAATGACTTTTTTGAATTAATAATTAAAAATGATCATTAAAAGGGAGTAAAATAAATGGCCTTTGGTTTTACCGGGAAAGTCTTGTTAATAAGCTGTTATCTCAAACTGTGCTGCTTGTTTCTGCTGCTTTTGCCTTTAATTAAGGTATACTTACCATATTTGCTAAATTTATCTTCCGAGGAAGCTAAGGCCAGAAAGAATTTATCATAAACCAATGAGTGTCTCTTAAAAGGGCACAATGAATGGTTTCTATGAAAAAATAAAAAATGCCATAACAAATGAGTATACTTACCACATAAATGGAAAAGTGACATTGTTTATAGCACTGGATGCATACTGCCATAGTTGTTTTAAAGCAAAGGACACTTCTCTTAGTCATACTGGAGTGTTCGGGGAGAATGAATTGATTTTTCTGTCTGTTGGAAACCTTAAGCTGGTAACCAGATAACCATTTTAAGTTTTGGAGGTAACAAGATATGTCTAGGCACAATTTACTTGTCTTGCAATATTCTAGTATTAAAGCAAATATTTTTTTAGGATCATGACTAATAATCAGTCAAGTGTGTTAAAATGTTTGACTGGTAAAAGTGTTTTTTTTTCCCACTAATTATTGAAACATAATAAACTAGATTTGCAATTTCTAAAATAGTTGAAACCAAGTAATAGTTGACAAATCTGTCTTAGTTAACAAAATGAAATCTTTTGTGTTGTCCAGAAGAAATATCACTTGAGGGTAAATTATGACAGAATTGCCTTTTTGGGATCAAATGTCCTTTTAAATCGTGAAAAAAAAAAATAAATCAAAGAAGAGAATACGAATAAAGACAAATGTAATCTGTATTTCTTCTTCTTAGACCTTGCTTGAAATGGTGTTTCTCAACTGTACAGTAAGCTGTTTGTATAAAAGTGTTTAGTGTAAAGGAACTGCAAAAGTTTCCACCGTAGTGTTATGGATTTAAACAAATCCCAAATGAGAATTTTGGTAAAAAAAATCAATACAGCGCTGCACTGCTCTAGAAGATGTAACTTTTTTTTCCAATAGTTATAGCCAAGTGTTGTACCAGGTGGGTTTTAGTATTTTATTATCGATCTAATCAATCCCATTTGCTGTTCTTAGGTCAGATCATGCAGACTTTGGAGCGCTTAAACTTGAAGGAAAACACATTGGTGTACATGACTTCAGATCAGGGGCCTCACCTAGAAGAGATTTCCATCGATGGAGAGATGCACGGGGGTTATAGCGGCATATATAAAGGTATTCTGTCTTAGGGGTTTGTCCCTAGAATAGCCCTGGGAGTCAGTTTGCCAGACAAAGTATCACATTTCAGCTTTATATATATATATATATATATATATATATATATATATATATATATATATATATATATATATATATATATATATATATATATATATATATATATATATATATATATATATATATTTGTCAATATAAGGTGAACAGAAACAGTATGCAGTTTCATATCATTGTCTGCCGAACAGCTGGCAAGTCAACTAACTGGGAAGGAGGGATTCGGATACCAGGGATTCTTCGTTGGTCAAGTGTCTTACCTGCCGGGAAGGTCATTGATGAGCCCACTAGCAACATGGATATTTTCCCCACGGTGCTGAATTTAGCTGGTGCTTCTATACCCAGCGACAGGTGAGAACCTGTCGCCTAGCAACAGGATCTGCCAGTCAACTGTTTGGTTACTGAGACAACAGATGCAGACAGAATAGATGCAACTAATCTGGAAGTAGATTGAAATATTGGGATATAAAGAAGTCAGTAGATTAGAATTTGTTTTCAGGCACTTTGTAAGACGTGCCTGTCCCCGGTAGCTCATTAGTATGGAATAATGATTGTATTATGGCTACTTCATGCTGCTAAATAGAGTCAATAACTAGGCTAGTAATTGCACTGCATTACCACTTGTTTCCATTAGAGTCATTGACGGTCATGATCTCTTGCCACTGTTGCAAGGGCAAGTGGAGCGCTCTGAACATGAATTTATGTTTCATTACTGCAATGCCCAGCTGAATGCTGTCAGATGGCACCCGCCTAACAGTAAGTGCTAACTTTAATTGCTGTAACTATTCGGTAACACTTTATAATAAGCTTCTTTAGCCAAAGCATTTCTCCCAAAATGAAAATGTTGTCATCATTCACTCACTCCCATGTCATTCCAAACCTGTATGAGTATAAGATATTTTTAAGCATGCTGGTAACCAATCCAATACCATTTTGTTTTACAATACTCTTACCATAAGTCGAAAAGCTATTTGGTTTTTCAAAATTCCTCAAAACATCTTTTGCATGAGTTTAGGCTTGGATCAACTTGAGGGTGAGTAAATGATGGCAGAATGTTCGTTTTTTGGGTGAACGTTTTCTTAGTTAACATTTAAATGAAAGTTTTCAGTCATAGTTGATGTTAATTTCAACATCTACCTATGAAAGCTTATATCGGTTTATATTATCTTATGACTCTGAGCATGCATGAACTAACAATACATAGGTGTTTTTGTTATTTGATAAAAAAAAAAAAAAAAACAAAGATTCACAAATACTGTAACAAATGTATTGGTTAATGTTAGTTAATGCAGTAAGTAAGGTTAATTAAGGTAACCAACTCTTTTGACAATATTAATTAAAGGACTAATTTGAGTAGCCTATTAGTTGAGTAGTTCACATTGCTCAGTGATGCGTTAATTGAACATGTTAATTGAAGTCTAGATAATGCATGCATTGCATACAAAATAGATTATAACTACATAATAAGTTATATATATATTTAATCGATTAAATTTTAAAAAGCTAGATTTCCTGTTTTTCCAGGTAACACAGTGTGGAAGGCCTTTTTCTTCACCCCTGACTTTTACCCAGAGAACAGCTCCACCTGCTTCCACACTCATATCTGCCTCTGCATCAAGCCATACGTCACCTTCCATGACCCTCCGCTGCTTTACGACCTGTCAAAAGACCCAACAGAAAGCACCCCCCTGAGTCCAGACACTGAGCCCAAGTTCTACTCAGTTCTGGAGGTCATAAGGGCAGCGGTCAGCCGTCATGCAGAGAGCCTGAAGCCTGTCCCAGTACAAGTTTCTCCTCTGCAAATAGTATGGAAGCCCTGGCTCCAGCCCTGCTGCTCCTCTTTCAGTCAGCTGTGCACGTGTGAACGAGATCATCGGGTAGAGAAGATGTGAAATGAGCTTCAAAAAGAATAGTCGGGTACACAGACTGTGACCTTCACAGACTATGACCTTCAAAAAGGGCGTGTAATACTTAAAAGGATAGTTCATACCAATAAAAAAACTATGCTCACCTTCATGTCCTCTCAAATCTGTATGATTTAAAAAAAACTGTATTTTGGTTCTGAAATTTGGTAACCAGACGGTTTTGACTACATTCACAGGAACAGAAAATCTTACATATTTGAGTAAAGATGGCGATATACACTTTTGAGTGCACTTTCTCTACACTTTCTCTCTTTCTTTAGCTTAACTGGTTAATTGTGAGGTAAGCGCGATCACGTTTAATGTTGTTCTGAGAATTTTGTGGACGAAGTGCCATAATTTCCACACAATTTGCAATTTAGCGAGGGCAGGAAAACGGCTCTTCACTCTTCAAATTCGGCATGTTTGCCAAAAATGTGCTTGGTTTAAAAAAGCGACCTTTGTGTAAACTTCGCTTCATACATCGCTAATTTGTTGATGACAATTTTTTTTTTTTTAAATCAAATTTGGCTAATTTAACTGAATTGCAATGCACTTTCGCTGCAAACAACACAAAGAACTATACTATTCCGAGCAGATATTAAAGAAAGAGGGGAAACAAAAAGCTATTTTCTAATCAAATCTGTATCGAGATGTTTGTAAGCACAGCCAGGTTCTCTGTTCTGAGTTCTGTGTTCCAACTAGTCTGGAGATGCATCATCCTGATTGAACATCGTAAGGTCAGGGATTTTGTGAAGCAGTAATTACTACCTTTATGCTCGTAAGCTTTGATCTAGCCTGCAACTGTTAACGACTCAATACCCGTAATGCCTTTTACAGGCTTTGGAGCTCTAAGGGGTTTTTTTGTGATATTTTTGGTATCCAATCTGTTTTGCTTATTTTTGTGACTAATCAGGCTGCACTGAATGGTTTACAATTTTTGCCAGCCATAAGAGGCTCTCCATGCTCTCAACATCATGTTCATTACACTAATCTCATCACATTAAAAATGGTCTGTATCAGGAAATAAAAAGATGTTTTGCCTAATTTTTTAAGAGCCAGATGTGATATTTATTGGCATTATGCTGTGCTTTATGGCTTGATGTATTTATCACTGTTTCTGGAATATTTAATATATTTGCTAATCAGATATTGATAGCCGTTTGCATGAGGTAAATTTCATATTTAACAGTGTCAGCTCTCTGAGCTTTTCATCCTTAACTAATGTTTACCATTTGATAGTTTCACACGTAATTTCCTCAAGATTTCATGATTACCCACAGTGCTAAAAAAATCCTGCTTCTTAAAAGAGCGTCTTAAAATTATTTCAAGTGGGTGTTACTTGACATATTATCAAATATCTCTTACTAGCATCTTTCTGAATCGAATTTGAAAACATTTTGACCGCTTTTACAGCATATTTACTAAACTGCATGACTTTTATGTGAACAGATACTGACTTTTAAAGATAGCTAAAAGAGCAGATGGCGGTACCCAGGGGAGCCTTGAAAGCGATTGAACCATGCGGCTGCTCAAACCGAAAAAGATCTAGGCCTATGTCAAAATAGACAAGTTCAATCATTCTGATTTTCCAGGCACTTTTGCAGAGGGGAGAGATCAATCAGTTGCATTATGGGAGGTCGGCTTGGCTTAAATGATCAAAGGCACCAAAAGGGAACATGCGGTCCGCTTAAGGATAGGTTTCTAAAACCTATAGAAACTTTATTTATAATAACTTTTTACAAGTTGGAAAAGGTAAACGTAAAGGTGCTTCTTAAAAAAAAAAAGAAAGGACACCCTATTGATGAGGACAATACAAATAATCTTATTATTTAAGCAACAATAAAGCATGCAAAAGCCATGGGTGACAAACTAAGGGCACCCTATGATTCAGAAGCCTGTAGATCCACTTTTAGCAGAAATAACTCAATTTAACTTAATGCAATATTAATAATTTTATGTATGACTTCATTGGTCTTCCACAACATTCTGTTTTAGATTTGCTGATGTGCTTGGGATCATTGTCCTGTTGCATGACCCGATTTTGGATGGATTGCCTCACATTTGATTCTACTTTGATACGCAGAGGAGTTCATGATTGACTCTACAGATCCTGTGACTACAAAACAAGCCCAAAGTCTTCACCCCTCCACCAGCATGCTTTGTTATGGTGCTTTCACCAAATGTAGTGCATTAAATAAAAAAAACTAATTTATGACAAAAGTATGTATATAGCAATTATTACTCCAGACCATATAAGCTGTTTTAAAAATTAAAGTCTAATTTGGAAATAAGAAGCTGATCTTATGTACAATGGCAAATTATTCCACAGCCATAGGTTACCAGCAACAATGAAGTATTTGATGATCATAAAGGCTTGAAGAGAGGAAATCAGACAGGTAAGATGGTACCAACCCTGCCGTAGATTTCTACACACTTCAGTACCTTAAGCTGAATTATAAATTTGATAGGAAGCCAGTCTAAACTGAGCCATACTTTCTCCCTTTCTGGTCCCTGTTAAAAATCTGGCCGCAGATTTTTGGACCATCTGGAGACGAGATAAACTGCGTGATCCCCAAATACAATGAATTACAATAGTCCAATCTTGTTGAAATAAACGCATGAATAACAGTTTCCAGATCCTAAGAAAATATTTTAGCAATCATTCTATGCTAATAATAAAAAAATAAAAAAAAAATGCTGGCTTAACAACAAATTTGAAAACTGGTTAGAAAATAAGGTCTAGATTCCGAGCACAAGTTGCCTGCAGTTTTAGTTACAGGATGCAGAGTTTTGGAAAGGATAGAAGCACATCAGGTTTCTCAATCAGAGAGATATATTCTCATCTGGTTTCACTGGAAGATAAGGCTGTGAAATGGTGTGAGATCCGATGCTTACGAAATGTCCTCGCTAAAGGAAGAAGATAGATGGAGAACAAAATAGGGCCTGAAACAGAACCCTGACGTACCCCACTGCTTCGACAGAGGTAAAATGAAAAGAGTTTTTTTTTTTCCCTTAAGATCTCTTCCTCTAATTGGAATGAATATAGTATTGAACAAGAATCTCCGTATTTCCCACAGTCAATAGCTAATAACACATCATTTAACACTTTCAGAAGAGCAGATTCTGTACTATATTGAGCTCTGAACTCAGACTGAAGCTTGTCCAATGTTCCACTATTCTTTAAGAAGGAGGAGAGTTGATTAAAAACGACCGTCTCACATTTGGAAAAAAAAGAGACGTTTTCATATAGGCTGGTAATTAGCTTACACTTGTGGAAATAGGTTAAACATTTTAAGTAGAGTGTATCAATGCACGTTTAAACTGTATGGAATATAACCATTATTAACACTACAATTAATTATGAACTAAACATGAGGACCAGTGGTAACTAATACTTCCACAGTTAAAGATGCATAGGATTCAGGGAATCTTATTCTCAACAAATTAAGTCGTAATAGGATTAATATGCTAGTGGAAAAATATTATGATCATTAACAAATTGAATTGTTGTATTTCCTATTTAGAGCTATGTATATGCTTCATTTGTTTTTAAATCACTCAGCTATTAAACTATATAATGATTTAAAATCAGTATTTAACTTCAAAATGATTTAAAAGTAAAAAGAGGTGCTAAGGTTTGGTCGTGCTCGCTGTGCTTCAAAACTGAATCTGAATTCAAGTGATGCCTGGTTTAAATGTCTGAAAATGATTACCAGTTAAAAAAAAAAAACTCGTCATCAAAAAGTGATCAAATGTAATGAGTTATTAAAGTAACCTATTATATTTATATTACTTAATACATTTTAAATAGGGTAACTAGTAATATATAACCTATCACATTCCCAGAGTAACCTTTTTAATACATTTGTTTTTCGCAAGGATAAAGAAGCATCTTCACAGTTTTTGACCTTTGAGTCCTCCATGACGTGTTTCAGCAATACTCTGTCAATGTGTATTACTCAGACAGTCAGATGAACTGTTTATCTGAGCGGCGAAGCAGATACAGCCAGCTCTGTCCTCTGCTTTGACGTTAACTGCTGTTAATTTGAGTCGGGCTTTGGCGGGGCTCCTGTGTTTTTATGTGTTTTTCCTGTAACCACTTTCAGCCTCTGGCAGTTTAGTACAAAATTATCATTAACGCCATGCTGTCTGACAAGGCCAATGCCCACGTGGACCATAAAGAGTCGCCTTATTCACCGTGACTGGCACCACATAACCTTTACCACTCGTTCTAGGTATGTTGTTGTCACAAGGGACCACTGATATTCACACATTAGAGGAATATGAATGAGGAAAATCGGGCAAAACGACACAGCAAGGTGACAGATGTAATACCAGGCTTGGTTTGACGTCGCGTACCGCAGAATGAAATGCACAAATCCGCAAGCGGCCACATTTTAAATCTGGCCAATCCATAGGCTATGTAAATATATATTAATGGGATGAGATGATGACAGGGCGGCAAGCTCATTTTAACAATAGAATCTTCTAGCAGTTGGCATCTAAGTTGTTTTGCCTCTCTGTCCAGCTGTCTGATTTACTCTGATCGTTTCCTCCGGCAGATGTGATTCCAGGCATATTTGAGAATAAACTTTGATCTCGTTTCCCATCTAAGAACATATTCTCTTTTGCATCCATAAAGAACCGTCTGTTTCTGCACCGAAACCTGCTACTTCCATAAAGGAAATGAGACTGGAGATACTTCTTATTTTGACAGTCACTATATAATTGAGTTGCGGTGCGTTTCTTTTTTTTTTTTTTTTTTTCTTTGTAATTAAGGCTTGTTCTGCTAGTTCATTTGATTGCAGATTTGTTTTACCTGCGGCTGAATCTTGTGGCAGTGCAATTACCTTATATGAATGCAGGTTTCACTTGTGCTTAAAACACTGAAATGATTAATACATTTTATTTTCCAATAAAACCCTGAATATTTTTGATGGCTTTGAACGGTTAAAGACAGAAATATTTAAAGGAAGCAAGAAATCCTCAGTATTCAGAGTATAAAATATTGCAGTATTTATTATAAATTATTTCAGTGCATACGAGTTATTGTAATCTTTAAAAAATACATTTTCCCTTCCCCTCTCTCCTAAATATAGGTCTGTTCTTTCACGAGGCTGTGTGCATCTGTGCAAGGGATTGGCAATGTTCCCTTCCCTCTAGCAACCTGTCACTAACATCAGATTGCAGCGGTTAACGAACAACAACCATCCAACCAGTTCCCAAAATCAAACCTTTTTCATGTGAGAAGCCATTGCACTATAGAACTGCGGTTCTCTTGGAGTTTAGCTCCAACCCAAATCAAACACCCCTGAACAAGCTACTCAAGGTCGTCAGGACAGGCGAGGTTGATCGAGCTTGGAGCTAAACTCTGCAGGAAAGTGGACCTCAAGGACCAGAGTTAAGAAGCCCTGCACTAAGATATACATCACAATCAATTTGTTAAATCTTGATGTATGAAAATCCTGTCTCTGGGTCTAAGCTCTACTCGTTTCAGTTGCTCTCAGCAGCCAAGCACTGTTTATTCATATCACATTTAAACTAAGCTTTTCTAAAATTCATGGTGTATGGGCTCTGTTTCCTGGACACCAATATTTTAACAGTTGATAAAAGATGAATTAGTGTCAAGTCATCTGAGATTTCGGTGTGGATTAGGATCATGATTAATAGAGTGACGCACCACCAAGTGCAAAAGGGAGGGATTTTTTTTAACCACAAGTGTCACCATTCAAGCCTGTATACACACACACACACACACACACACACACACTGCATCAAGACACATTCTGTGGAGTACCGCCGAAACAGAGAAAGGTTTTGCTCAGCAAGAAAAAAAAATAAATATGTAACACTGGAAACATTGTATACAATCCAAATGATGTGAAAAACTTTGATTTCTCTAGCCATGCTTCAACATAGAACGCTATGATTTTGACCAAATAGGTTGGTGGTATGTTAATAAAAAGATGAGTGAGCATTTTAGTGTTGAATGGATGTTTTATTTTCCTGCAAATAACATTCTGAGAAATCAACCAAATAGTACATTTTGTTTCAACACTGAAAATTGACCGATGGCAAGGCTGCATCACCGTCTCCTCCCTAGCTGGGTACTCTGTACAGAAAGCATTTTTATATTCAATTTTATTTTCCATTCCAATTTCATTTTTACCGTTTCCTGTTTGATGTTATCAGAAGGTTGACATGTCTAAAAAAAAGTAAGTTATTTAAATAGGAATAAAATGCTCAACTATAGAACTATTATTAAAAATAAATACAGAGCTGAACAATACAAATCAATACAGACTTGATTGATCAAAACTAATCCCAGAGTCCTGAATTACTCTTTAGAGGGTAATCTGTGAGGGGTCAGATTCACTCTAAAACAATGTGAAGACTGTAATTCTACTGTAATTGCATTAATATAGCAGCCATTCAGATGCATCCAGCCGGTGCTTAATTGCACAAATGGATTCCCTTGGACAAAGTGCATTGCAGTGCTGCATTTATTATATGAAACATCATGCATTTATTTAAACAATCAATCTTTCAATTCCTTTTCACAAATGCTGATATCTGAAACGCAGCATATCTGAAAATGCACACTGAACATGACATAGCGCATTTTAGGTATGAGAAAAAAAAGTCTCTACGATAACTTCCATTAGATTCAACGCAGCACGTGAATGTGCGCATCATGCATTTAAAGACGGATGTAAATGTCCCGCGCTGCCGCCGAGCAACGTGCTAAACCATCCAACTTTATCAAGCTAATGGTGCTCAGTTTATAACATTCCTCTTCCTTCTAATGAAGACCAATTACAGCTGATGTATTTTCACACGAGCATTATCCTTTTATCTTTTGACAACTCTAACTCCACTAAATCAATATAATTGCTACTTGATTGCAAAAATGTACTATTTATTCCATATGATTGGATAACTCGTAGCTGGGTGTGCACGTCAGCTCTGTTTCTCTCTACGCCGCCACATCACAAATACCCACAAGCCTTTGCTAATCCTTAAACCTTCCCCGGGGAGACGTTATTCTCACAGACAGAAATATGATCATAACTCTCTCGTGGAATCAAGTGCAGGTAACGCGATTGTTCTGTGAGGTGAGGAGACTCGTGGAGTTCAAACGCTCTCTCCTGTGGTTTTACTTCAAAGGCTCGTTCTCTATGGTTGTCCTCAAGGACCTACAGAAACCTTGCATTGATATGTGCGGCAAGCGCTAGCGAAAGGTGAGTTGTTCTTAGGACTGAGTGAGGTTTAAAGACCATTATAAACAGATTCCAACAAACAGAGTTTTGGCATTTTTTTAAACACCTGATGTAGTCGTCTGCAAGGAACGCTGTGTATTGGAAGTGCCCTGAGAACAGGAGTTATTTTAAAGCTGCGCAGTAGAAAATGACTGTTTATGACACTATCATTCAGCCTCCCAAAATACACGATGCATTTTACTGTGCTTTTTTATCTGGAGAATAAAAGTAGACAGCGAATCAAAGTATGATTATTACGCTAAACACGGCAAATACTGCGCACAGAAGAGGAAAGTGGTGTCAATGTGTCACATTTTAGACATTCGGGGTGTTGAAAGAGCTAAAAAATGAGAAAATCTGTTACTGTATCCATCTTTCTTTCTTTAAAAAGTCAAAAGCATCCTGGTATCCCTCCTGTTCCAGTGCTTTGAGTCTGGGTAATGAGGGAGGAAATAGAGCCTGGTTCAGCCGTGTGATGTTGTCTTTGGAGAACTGAGGGAGGAAAAGAGAGGAAATTTTAAAACATGTCAGGTTATCAGCAGTTTGGAAGGATATATATATATATATATATATATATTATTATATATAGATATTAGTAATAAACAAAGCAGGCTTGTTATGCTAAAGACTTACCACAACACTCATGTTGGCCAGTCTGAGATGAAGGTTACTTATGCCTTTATGTGCCGGGGAAATATCCTGAGGGCCGCTAAATGGGGACACTGTGATTGTGCGTCCCACAGGAAGAATAGGAAGACTGTCTGTGAATCCCCATCTATCCATTTCTGAGGAAAATTACATTTTTAATTGCAAAAATGTGGGTTTGTAGGGAGTTGTAGGATTTCTCAAAGTCTCTTAGGTTCATCAACTCTGCATTTACAAATAGAGTAAAATAGCAATATTGAGAAACAATTAATTTTTATTTTAATATATTATAAACTGTTATTTATTTCTGTGATGGCAAAACTGAATCATTACTTCAGTATTCAGGGTTTACTTTGGGGTGTTAGTGAATAGGTAAGATCCCTAAAGAGATATCCCTTCAAAACCAAAGAGATATTCTTTATAAAAGTTATGATCCCTCAAAACGACTATTTTAAACCCCTCCCCCGTTCCCTACGTTACTGTGTGTTTTTTCTTATAACATCGCCCAAATGTTTATGTAAAGAAACAAGGTGGAACTATTATTTTCGCTGGAGTGTTGTTGCTGGCGCCATGTTCTGGAGTCACCATGTTTTGTGTGAAACTTTCTTTGTTCTTCCAAAAGACCGCACATCTTGAAATTAGTTGTTAAGTTGTATTCACAACACCGTTCCAGAACAGTTCAGAGCATTTACAGAGAACTGATTAGTGAACCTGCAGAGCAGCCTATGCTAGCTGTGCACGAAGACTATAAAGTGGGGCTATTCCAACTTTGCAAGGGCAGTCTGGCACTTCTGACTTCTGGAAGTACCTGTTCTTTAAATATTTAAAGGATTTGCCACTGACTATTCAAACACGACCTTTGAGTAGTGTAGTGCAGTGCTTGTTGGTTGTCGTTTCTTTGATCACGAATGCAGACATGGTAACCACACTTGTGGTATTCAGGCAATCACAACGCACTGGATAGCTGGCCAATCAGAGTTAACGTCGCTTCTCAGAACGAAGAGAAGAATCCATGCGTTTCAGAGAGGCAGGGCTTAGAGGAATAACAATGTGGAAAACCTTAAATCCCCTAAACACATTGTGTTACACCAAATATACAAAATAGTGTTCCATTTTTTAGCATCATTTTATGGCCCCTTTAAAAATAAGAGCAAAATAAAAATCTGATCCGAAAACATTTAAATAGATAATTATTTGTCAAAACATTAGAAATCATTAAACATTTGAATCAAATTATTTGCAAATTCTTATTAGAAATAAGAAATTAGCATACGTCAGTATTTGCTGAGAAAAGCCCACAAAATAAAGATAATTTAAGCCATTTTTGTCATTTGAGTAAATGGATAAATATATTTCAAACAGTAGCTTAAGTAGTCAATATAATGTTTTATTGGCCTTCGAGCCTTAGCGATCTGTTTTACAATGAAGCTGCTCGTATGTTCGTATTTTTTATTTTTTACATGAACATAGCAGTAAGTAGGTAAACAGGTTTTAAAGGGCAAATTCTCTGCTTATACAAACTGCCACGCATGCAACAGAGAGTTAGACGTGTTTGAGACATTTGAATGCAATGTTTAATTTCTACTAGATTAATAGAGAGCATTGCAAAAGATCAATTTCTGTGGGAAAAATATAAATTCTGTCGAGTCCAATAGTGTTCATCACGTTAAAGAATAGAACAACTTGATGTTTTCCCACGACTACACGCTTGAACTTCACCAAATTGCTTTGGCTGGAAATACCACATCATTTGGCTGCTAATGTAGTTTTATCAGGCCTCTGTCAGTGGAGAGGACAAGCAGAACCAAAGAGCTGGTCTGCTCATTCATCTAAATAAATCCAAACAGTGCAAAACTAAACAGCATCTCTCAGCAGAGCCCCATAAAGTGCTGAAGCCAAGAGAGTCGGTCGCAAGACACCATTACCTGCCCTTGGAACTCCACTGGCTTCACTCCAGCATAGACAGGCACGAAGCAGCTGGCCAAGAGCACCTTTAAAAACAATCCAGTCATAATATGTCAGGAGAACGGACAGACAGAGGACTAGTAGGTTATATGGGTACGTGATTTATAAGAGCGTCCGCGATAAAAAACAACCAAAAAAAAAAAAAAACATGTGGAAACTGCCGTAAAAATAATCATATTTTTCTTAAAACCATTTTCTGTGTTTACGGACCAATTTTTTATTATTTTTTTATGCTAACCGTTTTAAACTAAAAAAAAAGTAATAAAAAATGTAAACTCAGTAAAAAAAACAAAACAAGACAAAGTAAAAAACTATATTGCAAATTATCATATTAATGTCAATATAAATAATATATTTATATAAAATATACTTTAGAATATGAATATATTTTATAATATACATATAAAAGTATACATTCAAAAATACTTTATTCCTGTGATGTTAAAGTCAAATTTTCAGCACCATTACTCCAGTCTTCAGTATCACATGATTCTTCAGAACCAAATAAACATTTTTGTCTGCATACGAAAAATGTCAAATGATATATTTTACATTTTATTGACCTTGACATTTTTTATTAGAATTATAGTTTATTATTTTATATATATATATATATATATATATATATATTACATTTTTTCCCTTTTTTTCCACGGTCACACATGATTTTCTTTGAAACACTTGGACTACATAATTATTAATATTATAGAATTAGACAAATTAAAAGTAAACAACAATATATAAGTTACATTCAAGCAGTTGTATGTATTATTAGCTTTTTTTTTAAATGTATTTTTTGAACAAAAGAGATCATTTACACATAAACAAAAAGAAAAACAGAAGATCAGGAAGACAGTTTGTATCATTATGTTAGCTGGACTGCTGAAGCACCAGAGCAATTTGTTCTTTATTTCAGATGGGAATGAATTAATGAACTCAGCAGCAATTTTCCACAGCAGTAACTCGGTCCAGTGACGGCACTTATGATGTGTCTAATTGAATAGGCAAGTTCCCTTTGGGTTGTGGGCATTACTCTGCTAGTTGAGAGATAAATCATTGTTCATTGACCTCAGGCTTGAATACCTTAATGAGATCTTCCCTCGAGGTGAAGCTGGACACCATGCTGTTCTTGCGCGTCTTTGAGTGTGTTATTGAAACATGGAGGCGTTCATTGGCTAACTGGTGGGCATTGGGCGGGAGAATCTCTTCGATACCCTCCCTAGAGGAAAAGCAAAGGACAGATGCTCATTTGTTGTGTTTGCATAATTAACAACCTCAGTGAAAACCATTTTTCCCTCAACATCATATCGTAATTACACAATCTGCTGGCCGAACCACTGAGGTAACGCAGGAAAAATACGAAAAAGGAAAATCCACTCAACGTTCCATTCCAAGGATATTTCATCAAAATGGATGAAGTCTGCTATCCGCTCCAAGCGGTGTGTCAAGATTATCAGAAGCCCTCAGAGGTTTGTGCACATCACAGATATTATTTCCTTCAACAGAACGAGAGGGGAAAAAAAAAGTCTACCGTTTCATATCATGCCAGCAGTATCTACCGCAAGTTGCACCGAGGACGTGACACATTATAGCATCAGAATGGCGCTATCTTCAGCCCATCCACACCTCATTCTACTGGAGCCAGTTCTTTCTTACACATCTCCACAGCTGAACATAAAAGAAAAAAATGCGCTTGTGAAACGAATGAGTTGTGGAAAGCATGCGTGAAGTTACTTTACATTCAAGGTGTTTCTTCAGCTCCGTTGGTGTCACCCATCAATTTACACCTCCATACACATTCTCTCTTGTTTAAGAGCTTTTTCAAGTTAATATTGGAAGGAGTGCTTAAAACTCACAGAGGCCAATTAATCAAGAATGCAACACTGTCTAATCAACCCTCTTACAAAAACGACTGCAATAAAGAAGGAAATTATCAATGGACTTTGTGCTTCACTGCGCTGATTTGTTTTAAAGAGATTTTGTTCCCACTTGGCCCTGGAATATTTTATGTATGTTTGTCATCTTTTCATCTCGGTTTTCTGGATGTCAGCTTCTAATTGAACGACCTGATTAAAATGGTCTCGTTGTAGCCTATTCATGACTGCACCTTTTAAATGGTAATTCCTCTTTTCACTCTAAATCAACACTGGAGGCCATTTGCTGGATGTCACACAGTGAATTGCAATGTGAACGCACTCGGAGCTTTTCAAACTACAAATAACAATCTAGATCAGGGCATCTTTAAAGAAATGGTCAACAAAAATAAAAAAAGTCATTTCAATTATGTCTGTATCTACTCAATTTTGCACTGTTTCAAACTTCTTCTGTGGAATTATTTGCTATTGTTCCCCCTCCCCGTGCAAATACAAATAATGCAAGGCAGGAGGTGTTTCGTGCTGCTGAAAGGGTCGTGATCAGTTCAGGGTCTTTTGCTATCTCAAGCAAGAATCCAGTCCAAAAAGAGTACGTTCAGATTTAAGGGTACTGCAAACAGCGTAACCTATCAATACATCACAGGATGAGGTAAGGGACATCTACTTATCAACCCAGCATTGCAATGCTTTTGTCTAAAACAAAGTGTTTTTATTTTTATTGAATTAGTCACAGATGCTTGCGTGCTGTAGTTTATAGGTATAAAGTGCATAACACAAGCAGTTCATAAATGTATCTTGATTACATTTATTTTCATACTAGATCATACGTAGTATCACAATATCGTATCTCAATATATCTAATATCTAATATGCAACACTCAAGTGGTGTTTACTGTATGTTTAATGACACTGTAGGTTGGTCCAAATCAACACATTTTGTCACGTAAACTATAACAGCTTCTAAAAACTCGGAGCTTGAAAAAGGTTGCAAAAAAAGGTAAAAATACTAAAAAAATAAAATAATAATAATAATAATAAATAAAAAATTATATATATATATAATTAAATGACTTCAGGTCTGTAATCCGTGTCTTTGATAGCTTTGTTTATGAAACAAAACAATATGATTATTTAATTCAGTGAACAATTAATTTAATCAGTCAACGAGGTGACATTTAAGAACCAAATAAGGGTGATTTGTGAATGAATCATTTTGGCTTTTCCAAATAAACAGCCACACTGAAAGGAACAGACAATATAGCTACTTTGAGTGTATTTTTTGCAAAATAGAGCTTTTTTTTGATAAGTGGGCTTTTCTTGTCCAATAGTTTATAATAAACTGTAGTTTTTCGTTTTCTTTTCTGCCTTCTTTCTTACTTTATATGGTTTGTTTGATGATGAACGTGAGATTAAATCAATTTCTATAAAAATAACAGGACAGAAAAAATACCCACTATCTTCAGCAATAAAGACCCTCGACTCGATCTTTGTCCACTGTAAAAACAATGAGACACTTAAGACTGCAATTAAAAAACAGCCTCCAGAATGTAAATCTGAAGAGGCTGGAAACCAACAAAGAGCTTTAATTATTTTACAAATGCATTTTATTTAAAACTCGCTGCACTGGCAAAAGGAAAAAAAAAAATCTTAAAGTGTGTGATAAGGAGTTTCAGTGCAGGATCATTTTGATACAGGCTCAGTGCTATCTATTGCAATATTCTAAAACCATTTTGAAATTTAATTTGATTTAAAATGAGGTGAATATAAGTTACGTGAAGGAAACAGCTGAGTAGGATATCTTACCTAGACAGCCTTGCTGATTAAAATTCTGCATGACGGAAAAAAAAAAGGTTTCAAAAAGCCCTCTGGGGTTAATTTTAACAACCTACTGAATCGTTTTTGGTTCGATCAAAAATGATGTCTGAGAGCTGCGTTTACCTCAGTTCAAGCATGAAGTCATATCCTGGCGTCACAGCTCCAAACCTCTGACACCTTACATTACTGGCAAAAGTGTAGGTGAATTCCTTACAAGCCTGTGGGAAAACACAAATCCAGAACATACAGGTAAAGAGTCAGTTTATGCGCATGAGCCTTGGTGATGCAATTGTGAGAAATCTGTATTTTTTTTTTTTATTTGTTGGCTTGACACATCAATATGTTTCAAATCTAAACAGATCAGTCTCTTTCTAAAGCAGTATGAGGGGTCATGCGGTACCTTTTAAGTGTAGTTTAAGGAAGCTTTTTTCAACCACGTCATGACATTTCAATAATATCAAAGTAATATCGTTTGTTTAGGCTTTTTTCTATATGATCATATACGACATATGTATAGATTGCTGTTGTTTCTTCACACGTTCTGGGGAGAATGACTTTACCTGTAGTTTGTCAGGAGCAGTGACAATCACAGTGGCCACTAAAGCACCAGCTGAAGCTCCAGCACAGGCTTTTAAAGAGGACAGCAGCTTATCTCCATGTCTCAGTAACGCTTCTGTTACTCCCAGATGATACGCTCCTAAAAACCCAGCCGCAGCGAATGATAAATTCACCACCGCCATACCTGTGAACCGATGATAGATATTTTAACTTCAGGTTTAAAGATTAAAAGTGTAATCAGTTTGCTGTTTGGCTTGGAGATTTACTGAAAGGCACGCAGTTGAGAGCATTACGCGTGCCTTTGATATCGTTTGTTTGTGCGACCGAGTGTAGCCTGCAGTTTTTAAAAAAAACGTCTTTGTTAGATTTAATAAAGTAAAGCCTGTTAGCAAGTTGTCAAAATAAGCGTGCGATCATTTATTTGCACGCTTAAATCGTTTAACGGTACTTACTTCACATAGGAGTCATCGTTAGTTTGTGCTTTCAGGGCACGAGTTTTGTTTGACAACACAGCCAAAGCACACGTGCAACTTACTTCCGTGTTTAGACGTTTCAAAATAAAAGCCATTTGTCAAGTACAATAAAATGCATAGTCAGCAGGTTGTTTTGTGTGAAGTGCACCCCATTCATAAGGGCTTAAGTAATTCACTGAAATACATTGTGTATTTAAATATTTGAATTAAACGTGTGTGTGTGTGTGTAGATAGATAGATGTGTGTGTGTGTGTGTGTGTGTGTGTGTGTGTGTGTGTGTGTGTGTGTGTTTAAATCAGGAACATAGAGCTCGACATTAATGCTGTATTAACGCCAAAGTAACCAAAAGTAACTCAATTCGTCACTGAATGCGGCTCTGCCTAAAATAAATAACCAAAGAATATTTTATTTGCCTCTTTTTTTATACACTCAAAACGCTTGTTTTGATTTCTACTCAACCTTAAACTTAGCCAAAATTCATTATTTGCCAAATGTAATAAATCAGAGTGCTACTTGGGTCTGGTGTCTAAATAGTTTTTTTTTGCCCATGCATAAACATCTGACGAATCAGCCGTTTGAACGAATCGCTTGAAAGAATGACTCAGTGACTCACTCATTGAACGATCACTACTGGAGTTTTAATTTAGTTGAAAAGTATAATTTCCACGATCGTTTCTTGTGTGTTTATTTAAGATTTTTTTTTTTTATTATTATTTCCGTTTATAATGTTAATGCTATCTTCAACCAGGAGAGGTCGTCTAGCCGCTGCCCGTATTTATTTCATGTAAACATTCGCTAAAGTTAGCAAATAATAAACAGAACACTGACAATGTAAACATTATTTTCCAGTCAAGAAGGTAAATCGATTATCTTTTTTTATATCAAGTTCAAGGGGATATATTTGGAGTGTTTCGAAATCTGTATTAATCATCACAACGGGGACGCTGGAGTTGCCTCAACTTTCAAAGGTAAAGCATGTTTGCTACATGTTTTTTAACGTGAAACATTGACAAAAAACAACAACAACAACAAAAAATAATGCGTTCTTAAAATCTAATCGATTAGAGACTAATATATCATGTTTTATATATTCATTGATAATAATTGTTTAAATAAATATAACAATTAGGTCGAATACCTTTGACTCTTCTCTTTCTTAAAAAATGTTTAAAGACAGAAATGAGAAGTTTAGATCTTAAAAAAGTCTTTAATGTTCTTAATTTTGATGGTAAAAATCATGCAGATACCGGGTTATTATATTAACCTTTGTACATTTGTTTGCTGTGAATTTACAGACTATGCATTTGAGATGTTTATATGGACTTGTTGGGGTAGTATTTCTTTCCACTGACAAAGTTTTTCTTCTGAATTGACATGAGTTTGAAAACACGCTACATTGGTTGTACTTACATTTTTCTTCAAATAAAAGGAAACTAAGTTAGACGTTGTAAAAGGTATGAAGCTGTGGATTACTAATCTGGCCTCTTGGTATTAATGAGAAAAAAATACTGGCCCTCGTAACATTAAAATAATTTAATAGATCAAATGTAAATGTAATAATTTGAAATAAAAGTATTAATAAGTGGGAAAATGCCTTCTGTAAAGGTAAAAATAATGCCCTTGGATTAAATGTAAAAACGTGCAGATTTATGTCACAGCTGATAGAAAACCGATGATAATATTGCTTTAGATAAAGTCATAATTGGGGAAAAAATGAAATACATCCATTCTGTGTGATGAGATGTACGTTGACATGTACGTAACCGGGTAGGCTAGCTAGATGATTGTACATGTCAGTCTAAATACAATCTCGTGACGTATCACACATTGGATAAATGTCCTGTTGACAAAAGCGAAATCTAAGCAGCCTTCACCGACATTAGAGAACTGAGTGACTAAATGTACTGAGCATTAATTTATGATTTCAAACGACTTCAGCAGCCTTGCAATAAACAGATGTTGTAGTGTATTATGCAGTGAAGCCCCTGAGATAAAGACATCCCATTAGTTATTAAGAAGCATAACCTTGGCTAAGATTGAGAGGGCCTTTATGGTTTAATTGTTCTTGCCCTGTCTGGATCACCTCTTCATTGCTCAAAATCACTTCACAAATGTAAGGAGTTAGAGGTCGTGTGTGTGGGTACATTCATCCTAGGCCTCGTCCCAGTTACCGCACTCAATGCGGACCCGTGGTCTCGTGGCCTTTGACTCGTATGTTCTTGAAGTCCCCAGGGCTGCAGGGTGTCCCATTTGTCATTTTAGATTTCAGAATGGTGCTTGCGAGCTGTTTCGAGGAAACCGCTTTGAAAACGTCCCTCGCAACGCTATTGTTTTGAAGACGTAGCTATCTTCACTCTCTGCAAGCTCTGAACAAACAGGTTGTTAACTATGCTGACACTTAAAGGTGGAATATGTTTGTATATATGTAAAAGGGATAATTGAAAGGATAGTTAGCCCCCCCTCTTCACAAACACAACAATAATGTTTCCATTACTCACCATAATGTTGCACCAAAACCATATTCCATAAACCAGTTTCATTCTTTTGTAGAACACAAAAGCACCGGAAGATGTGGCTTCATACAATTATGTTCTTTGAGAATTATTCAATATCTTATTTTGTGTTCCGTATAAGAAGGAATGTCATAAAGGTTTGTAACTACTTGAGGGGAAGTGCGTAACAGATTTTTTTTGCAAACTATCCCTAAACTTGAGCAGGAAAATGCCCTATTTTGCATCTAAAAAAAATTAAAGACCATTTGTACGATTAATAAATGTTGCAGACTTTCCAATAATCAAGCAAACTATTTGAACTGATTCATTAAAAAGAATCAGATTCACCCATTCTGTGAAACCAGCAAATATATAGTGATTCACTAGAATATTGTGCTGTTTCCTTAGCTTAGAAAGTACACAAACTAGATCTGAGCTACTGTTGCTTCTTACAAATGTAGTTATGTATTGTAGCACCAATGTTTAATTAATTACTGTGTAGATTTGGAGGAAGATCTGGCCACCGCAATAGTTTTAACCACTGGGGAACCGTTTAGAGCTTACTGTTACAATTAAAGTGTTTTATCCTAAATATAGACACTACTATTAGCTATTACCAGGTCCGCATCGTAAATCTGTCTGTAATGATGCCTTTCAAACTTTAAATGCTTGTGGGCATTCCCCCATATGTAGTCAGATTGCTTTTTGTCTTTTATGTTGAGTCCCTGGAGTGTAATTCCTCCGGTACATTCTTAAGTCAGCACTTATTTCTCACAGACCCAAAACAATGCTCATTCTGCCATTTATTGAGGTGTCAGCACAAATTCCTTGCTCCTTTACTTCTGTTTACGGTACCATATAATATGCTGAAGACAAATTATGGCTCAGGAGAGAATAATAAAACTGGCAAGCGTGTGTGCCTGTTAGCATATCTCCATGTGTGTTTTCCTGGTTTGAAACACAGATGAGCACGAATGTGCGAGTAGCAACAGAAAAGGGACAGCAAAGCATGTTGCGATCTAAATGACAGCCGTGTTTCAAGATCTTTGCAAATAACACATTTCATTCCTTGAGTGTGAAGAATACTGATATACAGACCGACAGCAAAGGGAGCTTGAACCACCTCATATCTCTCTGCTCGTTGTTTTTGTTCCGTATTGGCCACGTTTGTGTAAAATCACGGTGATGATTTTTAGTTTGTTTGTTTTTTAGCACAAGCTCACTTTTTCAGCAGGTTGCATCATTACACCAGTAGGTGGCGACACATAGGACGCATCTAAGTAAGGCAGCACACCTTGCCTGCCACGTCTTCAAGATCAGTCGAAGCGCTGACTCAGTCTAAAGGATCCTTCTTTGGATCTTTAATTTGGAGTGTTCTGAAGAATGCGTTAAGTGTATCCTTTGTATCACCCGCTACCCTTGGCACATATTTCAAATCACAAAAAAGAGCTGGTGAATGAGTCGGCAAAAATGAGCCGGCGCTGAGATCGTCCAATATTGTGATGCGATGCAAAACATTTTTGGAGATTAAGGCATGTTTTCTTTTGTTGTAAATTAATCGCATAATGCTAATCTGTCCGTAGTGTGCTCCACTGGGAGATGGTTGTTATTAAATAATTCTAAATACAATTTTTGTGCCATTACTAAGGGCGCGGAAACAGCCTTGTTCCCATATGGAGCTAGACCATCTCATAGCTTTAATATTGAGAAATGTAAGCCTAGAATCATTAGAAGGGTTGATGGTGCTCTTTAGATTGAGAAACACCAACCGAATCATTTACTCAGCCGATTCATTCAAAGGACTGATTTGAGTATGAAATAAGTGAAAGGCTGTGTCCAAAGGCTAATTGCGTTCTTCTTTTCTTTTCACTTTCATTCACAAATCCTCTCCCAAGGTAAAGTGTCCATTATGGACACTTCAGGATCTCACCAGGTGTACAATAAGAGGATTTTGCCACTGTTTCATGAATACTATGAAGCTGTATAGCATGAAAAATGCATAGGCTGACGCTTCCACTTTTTATGAGTGAGTCATAGAATCATTAATTCAACCAATTTGTTCAGTTTAATTTACAAACATAATTATTATTGCGTGCTATTGTGTAAGTTCATTCTGCTGTGTATTACATTAAAACCATTTGCAAAGCAAAGCTAGAAAAAATGGTGATGTTGTAATATGTTTATTGAACCGTTATCTGAAAACAATATCACACTCACATTTGTGTGTGTTAGTCTGAATGATTAGTGTCAGCTCTTCACAACACGGGTTCTTTAAATATGTTTCTTAAGCCATTCAGGAATATAATACATGTGACAATAGATTTCACTTTGAGGTGATTTGAATGAACAGAGTCCCTAAAGTAAAAGTTTCTCTCTGTGATCTTCCCATATCTTTCTCAAGAGGCAATATACATTTTTGGCAGCATCAAGTTAATAAGGACAAATTCTTAATCATGGAAAGCTTCTCAGAGATATATGTCTGCAGAAAATAAGCTGTCTCCGCCTGTGCCTCAATAAAAATTATACTTTTTTAATACTCCGTGTCGTGCTTAATCACAGCTAATTAAACTTTCCTAGCTAATACCTATCATAGGGGGATTAATTCCCATCCAGCAGATGGATAAACTGGGCTTTAAGGTGCTTGTTTTCACACAGTCACCGACAAAGTCAGGGCAAGGTCACATACTGTAGATAGTGAAAATCTGCCCCTAAGATCAAATGGCCCCTTTAGATAGAGCAGAAAGCCTACTCAGGGGGCAGCGAGGATGAAAGGAAATATGGAGGAGAGGGGATAGAGAGAGAGGGGACACAATAGAAGAGTGATGGGCCTCCGCAGAGAAAAAAAAAAGAAGAGATGATAGTGTGTGACAGGAACACGATGATGAGAAGGTGATGCATAGAGTGTAATATTTCAAAAGTGTATGAACAGGGCTGATCTGTTCACAGAGTCCCTTTTTAATTTCATGCATTTTGACATATTTTGGAATAAGCAGTGCTGCACTTGATAGCATGTGTTGATGTTCGTAAGCAGAATCAAAAGTTGATTCAAAATAGATTTTCTACTTTTCACGAACACCTTTTTTCTTTTTTTTTTACCATAACAACCGTAGTCATTTTTTTAAACGGAACGTGCATTTATACATTTACGTTACACTTGCACGCATTTGGCACGTTTTTATTCAGTCCCCTGAGAACTGGCACTTGGGAATTGTCTTGCACATAAAAGTGCACTTGTGATTTATAATCAGTTTCAGCTGAGGTAGCAAACAGTTTGCAGAATTACAAGATCAAAGAGGAATCTAAGGAAGTACACTGCTCTGGTATTCACTTTTATTTTAATGAAAAGAAATTCCTATGCTGGCAGTTGTTAATGAGAATGATGAGAATGTTCGTTTTTAAAAGTAAAAAAAAAAATGCATAGAATTGGACAATTTGCATCAAAGTTTAAAGATTTTAAAAACACACACACACACACACACACACACACACACACACACACACACACACATATATATATATATATATATATATATATATATATATATATATATATATATATATATATATATATAAAATTACAATTAAGTAAATTGAATTCAATATTTTTGTTACTACCATTGCAATTGAAATTGCAATAAAAAAAGTTTTCACCCAGTTGTAGCTAAAAGACCCCTTTCTGTAACATTTGAGCTACATGCTCATATCAAATGCTCATATAAAAAAAAGAGTAACCTTTCTTACAGATAGTATCCCATCAAAAAACAGGAAATGTAATATATAATCATCCTAGTGAGATTACAGGCGTGAGGTATTGTTCAGCGTGTCATCTCAAGCATCTCCTTGCACAGACATCAGCCGGAGAGGTACTGCAGGCCTCCAACAATCTCAGTGTGATCGCAGTGTGTCCCAGAAGATAAAGCGAGGAAGGACCATTAAGGGGAGGAAAATTGGATATCTCCTAGAAGTGGGAAAGAAAGAAAGAGGAAGGGAGAGATTGTAATTGGGAGTCTCATAGCGGATGCTGTGGATTGTGTGGAGAAATCAGTATCAAATTTAAGCCTGGGTCAAGGCTAAACTCAATCTTTGTCTGGCAAGGGATAAACCAAAGAAAGAAACGGTTCAGCTAGAGATAGAGGAGGGTCATCTTTCAAAAACAAATTTATATACAGAGATTTAAGGAACGGAATTCATCTAACGGCATCAAACAGGAACATTTAAGCCATGTAACCAAGAATATACAGATAACGCCACCAATTTATAAACTCTCACTGCTTCTTCACTGAAAAATTTCTTTAGGATGAAAATACCTTCAGGATGTATGTTGAATCCTGCATTTTGATACTTTATAAAGACAATTATTTCGGAGGAACTATTTGCATCCATGAGGAGAGGAGTATGATATGTGATACCAGAGCTCCAAATGCCCAAATACGCTATCATTTTATAAATAATACTTTTTTTGTGTCAAGAAATTTTTTTAGAGATGCAGAATTCAGAGATACCTTCAAGGATGTTTTTGCAGAAGGAAAATCTTACTGTAACTTTATTGCTGTGTATCAGAGGGGTGCCTTGTACTTTTGACTGAATGTCGATGGCATCAAAAATATCCAATTAACAGACAAAACAGACGCTGCTTTCCTCGTCCGACGTTCAAACTGTGTTTTATTGTGAATATGAGATTGATCTGAAGAACGAATGCCGAAAGAACAGATGCAGTTAATCACATTCGCTCATTAATCTCGTAATACTCCACGTAATGAATGCATAGTATAGTAATACAAAAAGCTTTCAAAGAACAAACTCAATGTTTCTTTGTTCTAAAGTGATGTTTTCGAATTAGTAGCACAAAACAGTTTTTAAAGACAACTGAATCCCAGACGTGCTGATAAATAGCCATATAACACTATACTTTTATTACCTTGCTATTCAAATTTGTCAATTAAAAAATGTGTTTTTTAATTCGGTTAAGGGTTTAATTTACTTTCAGAAGAAAGAAAGAAGAACCCCTCTCACTTGGGAAGTCATGTTGGGACTCATTTTGTGCTATTAGGGCAAATTAGAACACCAAATTATTTTCATATTGTCATATTTATTGTAGTTTCTGTTTACTGAACTATGATGAGCTCCACTTCTGAGAACCCGGAAATGTGAAAAGCATCCATATATTTTGGTCGGAGCCGAAAAAAAAAAAAAAAATCAAATCAGAAATTTGACTTGAAGACTACAACATGTTTTCATATCTTGTGCAGTGAGACTCTTACGGGAGTCTGAATTGCAATAGTCCATAAACAGATATCTTAAACCTGACGAGCTGACATAAATATGAGTCATACTGTATAATAGTACATACAAAATTAGGATCACACCGAAAGCGTCTTTTAAACAAACGCTCCTGATTTGCTCTCAGTAAAGGTCCAATGCAAAAGCCAGAAATGAATAAGCCCGACAATTGCACCATGCATCGAAAGCTACAGCACTGGACACAAATGATGACATTCATCCGCGGCAGTGTTTGAATTACTCATTCATTCAGTTTATCAGTGACGATTCAGACAGGCTTTCTGGAAATGCAAATGAACACGAAGTTGGAACAGAACAGCCGGAAATCTATTTCTAATGCGCAATAAAAGCAAATAAATAATAGTATAAAAAAAGTTCCCTATGCGTTCCTTCGCTTTCAGCGCTGCGATCGAGCAGCTATTTTTGAACTCGCGTGTCTCACATGTGCAGCACGGTTACAAGGTTAGCCACAAGGCCACACAAAACAATTATGTGCTATTGTTCCAGCTTTTCTTTTATTATTTATTCAGTAAAGGTCTCCACTCTTCCAACTCTGTTTTCAGGTCAGGTCGAGAGCTGGGTGACATTCTCAGCCATGGGGCTGAACGGTAAATGGACATTTATTGCTCGCAGCTGAGCATTATTTTTTTTTCACCCTCTGACCTCGTCTTCTGTGCCGTGCCATGTGAAGATATAATTGCTTAGACTAACTCTGGCTGTATGATGCATTCAGAAGCGAACATGCCTGTGTCTTATTCATCCGAAGGAGTCCAACATTCTTTAGTTATCTAACTTCAGGAATTTTTTCATGCAAATTTTTTTAGCATGTTTATTTATTTATTAATAACAGTGTATCAATTATTTATGAGTTATAGTGATGTTATTTTAGTTAAGCAAATTGAGGGACTTGTTATTAAAAAGCGATGTATTTTATTAAATAAATAAATATAGCAATATATAATTTTTTTGTACAGTGTTTTCTATTTCTTTATTGGAGTCACAGATCAAAAGGATTTACCGCATTAAAAACAAAACAGCTGTAAAAGATACAAAACGCAAAGCCAGGCATTTATCTTTTTTTTTCAATTTCATAATAGCAAACAAAGCTTTTATTAAATGACGAATGAAGGATTCTCACTTTTTATTTATTTTTTGTTTACAGAGCCAGAGTATGTTTGCAGCAGCAAACCAAACGCAGATTTATGAAGAGATAGAGTTTGATTGTTTGAAACATGGGTTCTTAGCAGCTGCCTGCTTTTTTTCAGTGACTGATGTATCTCACACACACACACACATTATTATATATTATACTATTAAGATGTCCTTTTTATTTATTAAAAGTAGATTTATCTCAACATTTCTGCAGGTGACAACGTACAAATTAAAGAACACAGATGCAACATCTCAAATAAGTCTGGAAATAAGTGGTGTCATCAAATAATCTTTGTCATTTTATAAATTATTTTATTCAAATGTTTAATAACATTTGCAATACATTGCATTTTGGTCTCATAATGAACTGACTCTAGCTTTTTTCTTTTTTTTTCATTTCTCTTTGTTTATAAAAATGAGCCTCACGCTGGTAGGGTGAATTTGTAATTGAGGCCAAAGTGCCCAGTCAGAAACACATTAGTCTTTCATTTAATTTAATATAATTTATTTATTTTACAGAGTACTTCATGGTGCCTTTAGCAGTTTTACATGCAGTCAATGATAGTTAGTCCTGACTATCCACCAAATATTTACCCTATAGTTTTAATTCATTTCATGAGACCGAACGCACACCGCATCATTTGAACATCTCTGTTTATTTTCCACCCTTCCTGTTCTGCCATGCCTTCATAAATGAGAGCTGAATAATGAATTATGCATAACCCAAACACTGAGCTCCGTTGCATATTTCTGTTGTCTTGTCTGAAGTATTTGACCTGATCAAATATTAATCTTTGATTCCAAAAATAAACCGGAATGCATTTCAGAAATTCAGATGATCTGTTTTCAGTTGTGCTTGTCAGACAGAGCCCATCTGGTGAGAAGGGTGGGTAAAGAGTTGTCTCGCTCATCCCTGCAAATTAGTCCCGATAAATAAACATGCTTTAAGGCAGCCGAGATTTCGAAGAGACCTTTTTGCGCATTCTTTCCATTATGCCGGTCTTATCTGTCAAATCGCTTTAAATGTAGCATTTTGCAATGCACTTTATAAACTCTTAAGTACTCTTCGTCGTCTGGATTGATTGTATCTCGGTTCAGGAAATAAATCAATTTCCTTCAAATTTACCACTGACGTTTTGAACCAGTTTAAAAATGACATGGGAAGATCTTCAAAATATTAATATTCCTCAGCGATCGTGGCTCGCCACCTTTGGAGCTTAGTGTCATCAAACCCGGTTTGGGCTCTAATGAGCTACATTAGTCAAATCCATTTTCCAGCCATATTTGGAACCGAACAAAACATTTGCTTGTGTTCTGCAGAGATCCATAGAGACATTGTTTGACGCAGGTTTCATCAAGCTTAAGAATATTTATATCTTTAAATGTCTGTCTGCTGCCAGCGAGTTTATTCTCTGCTCTTTCGACGCGAATTATCTATTCATCTTTCTCGCTCCTTTTGATGAGCCTCTGTTTACGTCTAATGAGTCTTACCAGAGTTTTCTCTGTACGTCTGTCAAATCCCACTGTTCATTTTCCAGGGTGCTTCAGTTTCCGTATTGTTTACGTACAGGATTATTTCCAGCGGGTTAGACGCAAAACGACTTGCACGTTTGATGGATTTCGAAAGATTTGGATTTGGGATTAAGCAACTGATTCATTATATGGAATCATCAGTGTCAAGGACAGGGCAGAGAAAATCACTCAGCCAGCAGAGTTTGGGAGTAGGGGTATTTGGTTTAACCCTATACTCTTGGTAACGGACCTTTTTTTCTCTGTACACAGAACAAATCTTACAATCAGGCGGTCATTTAAGACATGCAAATAGAAAAAGCAATGCTGGCACTGAACACTCTTAACATGGAAATATTACAAAATGGTCCCTTTGATTTACGGTAGTTTTCATTTGTGGTTACTGCGTGAACATGTATGCATCAAACAGGAACGCAGCTAGAATGTTGACAATAATGATGTTTATAATAACGGCTCGATATTGTGCTTTTTAAAGGTCAAGCCCTATATCTGAATTGTTAACATCGTTAGCATTGCTTAATTCGTGTTAAATAATGACAGAAAACAAAAAGATAAAATGAAAACGAACGCATGAAAAGTAAAAAAAAAAAATAAAGGATTGGCATTTTTCTGCCTACATATTTAAAAATCACTGAATGCAGCTTTTAGACATGCAAACAATGACGTTGACTTTGATTAAAAGCTGGAGACATCATGTATTGCCCAAGGCTCTTTCACACTGCAAGTTTGATACATTCATTGATCTTTGAATAGACTGGAAAAATTCAACAGATCTGTTTAAAAGCACACCGACCCAAGGTCATGAATGGTGTTATGTCTGAATTATTTGTGGTCTTTTATGCAAAAGACTTCAATCTTATTCACATTTTTCAATTAAATCCAAACATCAGTCGTAATACTAATACCACATATAAATATAAAGTATGCCTGCAATAAATATGTGAAGATAACCTGACCTGTAATTAATATGGCAAACTTTAATCCAAAATTTACATCTGTGCATTTCAAATTTTTCTATATAATTAGTGATTTTGTCATAACAATTATTCTGAACATGTTAAGAAACTGACATTTGCACTGCATGTTGTCTCTAATATCTGCTTTTCCTGGAAGAAGTTAATGCCATTTGAGGTTTGTTGTATCTCTGCTTAAAGGGATCAGTTCACCCAAAATGAAAAACCATATACTCACCCTTATGTTGTTCAAAAGCTGTATGAGTTTTGAAGATAATTTGAAGAATGTTAGTAACCTAACAGTTGCTAGATAACATGGACCTCTATAGTGTGGATATATATAATTATTTATTTATTTTTTACTTTTTGAACTATCCTCTGGAGGTGGCAAGACAATATCTTCTGTGGCCATTATATAAACATATCAAGCTATTTGTTTTTCATGCTCTCAGTTGAAATATAGATTTAGATTTCTTAAAGCTTGTCACTTTAAGTCTATACATGAACATTCGTCCTAAAACAGGAAAACCAGGAGAGAGAGAGAGAGAGAGAGAGAGGAAGAGAGAGAGAGAGCGCAGTGAAGCATCCTAATGTTTCACTTAGAGAACAGGAAGAGTAACTGTGTCACTCAAATCAATGCCCTCTAAAGTATCCATAGAGGTGGCTATCAGAATTCACACTCCAGATTTGGAGCCTCTTGAGATGGATTTTGTGAAATGATCTATTTAAAACAAAACTTCTTACTTGTGACCTTTATGCTTGGGAGACATTGCCCTCTAACTTTCACACTTGTAGTTGTTAGCTTATAGAGAACCCTGGTAACCCTTCATAAACCTTGGTAAATATAAACTTGGGTTATCTTGTTGCATATTTCACAATTCACAGCACTCTACTTTATCTGCGCCCTGGGTTAATATTTAATTTTTTTTTGCGGTTGGGTTTAGATATTTCACAAACTCTGGGTTAACGTTTGTATTTGTATATTTATGAGGTTAAAAATGTTTTTTGGACAGTTGCAGTATTCAGCCCCTACTTGACCTTCCGTGCAGATGTTGACGCATTATAGACACTTTGGCTCTCTTAAAGGATTATTTGAAAGTATAATCGTGATTATTTACCGGTCTTGTTATTATCAACTAAAACAACGTCACGGTTTGCCGTTCAACCAGAGCACATGCTGCTCACGAGAACTCACGAGACTAACGTATCTCTGACGCGCGTGATGCATTCGTCCTGCAACGTCTGCTGGAACGGCTTCATGTTCATGTAGTGGAAATGAGAGAATAAACATTACTTTTGAAATATGAATATTGTTTGATTCGCTACGGGAGGCCTTTTCTGTACTGGGACCTTTTGATATGGATGCACATACTTTATTTTACGTGTTTTGGACCGCTGAACACAAACACCCTTGATAACGCTTAGAACAGCCAGGACAGTTTTTAATATAACTCCGATTGGATTCGTCCGAAAGTAGAAAGCCATATACACCTAGGATGCATAGAGGGTGAGTAAAACACAGGGAATTTAGAATTTCTTTGGATTGACTACAAGCCTTTAATAACCTTAGTCTCTGCAATACAAGCACACATATTTATAAGAGCAAGTCACAAATCGATGATGGTAAAAGCAGTACAAATGAATTGTCAGTGTCAAGAGAGACACTTAGATCTCTGTTCACATGTTTTTTGTCCAAGTTGCCCTGGTAACAAGTACATCATCAGCTCTCATGCCTTTGCCAAAATACATATCCCTTCTTTTCTCAATGAAAAACATTTTTATGCAACTGCAGAGGACGGCGAGTGTGCCGCTTCAGCCTTACACAAACAATATCACGCTCTCGTTTGAACTCTAACCACACAATGATAGATTTGACAGCCATTGAATGCCACTCTCTTTTTTAGCAGGGCTTAGGACATTTATCAAACTGATTCTGCCCATCTGTAGCTCAAAGACCAGCACCCTTGATGCTTTTGTACACCAGCCTGATTGTTATCATAGGGCTCGTAAGATAAATCCAACCGAAGGCAGCTTTTATTGAATCTTGCTATAAAAAGACAGGTGCATCCGCACCCACGCGTACAGCGAGAGGCTTTATACCCCATATCATGTTGAAGGTCACGTCTAAGGACTATGCTAATGAGGTGTCATCAACATATTTTCATGATTATCTTTGTACATTCTCGGCGTTGGTCATTGTACTCAGGACAAGGGTAAGGGAAGATCGTCAGCCTCGTAAGCATGAAAGGCTAATTGTCACCTACAGCAACGATCCCAGTTGCCATATACCGAGCTATAAAAGGGATCCTCACTCTGAGCACTAAGTCAACAAAGTGGCAGTTATTGAGATTCATGCTACCTTGTCCCTGCAGGTGTGCCATTTTGTGTAATTTTCAGTCTTCTTTATAGTCTGTAAATGCCCCTGTGTGTACACCTGACTGATCTTTACCTCAGTCACCTTCCTACCTGTCCACAACTTCAGCGTTTGACATTTGGCTTTTCAGAAGCTTCCTGTCTGGGAGGCCTCCGTAGTGCACACCAAAAGGCTGTTTTAACACTGTATGTATGTGTGTGTGTGTGTGTGTGTGTGTGTGTGTAAAAGAAGAGAGACGAGACTCGTCAATAGAGACTTCTCGCCTTCTCAAGGCTGTAAACAAGGACTTGAGGGAGAAGTTACAAGCTATCGCCATATGGGGGAGCAGTGGTTCTACACCATTTTTTCTTGTTGGTGCACAATTTTAAAAACACAGATCCTCTGCCATTTGTCTAAATCAAAGAATCTTGAGCTGAGAATGACATGACTGGGTCCCTTCAGCCGGCGTAACTGCAAAAGTGTATAACATCTTTTTGACAGCCTTTGCAATTGAAATGAACATTAAACCAACCATCAGAGTTCCCTTATTTAAAGTTGTGTCTCAGCAAATCAGTATCTGAGACTATGGAGGATTGGTATTTGAGTCAATGACATGATTTTTTAATAATGTATTTATTTATTTATATAATCCTATCCACTGATTTATTAAAAAAAATACAAAAAAATACACCAAAATAATGAAAAAAACCCATGGCATGGCATAGCACGCAATGGTTTTTTTCCCTAGTGTTTTCTAATTATTCTAATTTTTTCTTTGATATTATGAGAGCTCATGACATTTTGAACTTGGAAATATGCATACAATGACTTGAGTACACTTCTTCTTTGATGAGAATCTTTCTTATGTAAATTTTCATATTAAAATTCCTTTTTAAAAAAAAAAACTGTCCTGATATATATTATATTATATTATATTATATTATATTATATTATATTATATATTAAAATAAATATCTTAATGGGACTTTATTAATTATTTTTTTATAAAAATGTATTTACTTTAAATTTATTTACTTTATTAATATTTGAAAAATGTTTTCCCAGCAAATCAAAGTCATCTGGTGTGCCAAGTCATAGAAAATTCTTTGCAAGAAATACATTTCACCATGAAAAATATATTCAAAAACTTAACATTTTGAATTGGTAAGTTAATGTTTTAAAGACTCTCCATTTGGAGGCTACCTGAGTGTACCTACTACGAAAACATAAATGTATGTGTTTCTAAAAAAAATACTGGAGCTGTCTCTCCTGATAAATATTGTATTCCACACTCCCATCTCTTATTTCATACTGTCAAAGAGGAAAACCGCACTGCATTTCTCTCTCATAACCAGCTGTGAACCAGCCTTGCGTGAACACACACACCAATTCCAGTATGTTTATTTGCTGTGCGCTCTAGTGTGAAACAAGCTCTCACACCTGTCGAAACTTCAACCCCTCCTCCTTTCTCCTGCCTCTCTTGATGGCATGAACTGTGCTGATGCAGTTGCTAAAAATCTCCCTCTTGCATATAGTCACTGAAGGAGATGTGTGGAACTCCTCTGGGCCGACTGTGGCAGATCATTTTTGTTCTTTATGTTCTTCTAAAAAACTCAAATAGAGTTACAAACTCCATAAACAAGTCGTTGCTGTGTCTTATAAGAGTTCCTTTGATAAATCCAGTTTAAAACATATTAAATAAGTAAAAAGTAGTAAAAAGTTTTATTTGCTGATTTAATGACTATAATATCATGTAATTATCATATAATTACATACTAAAAATCCTAACACCTTGAATACATGTGTAAACATGATTATTTTCATGATTTTTTTCCATTTTCAAAATATGGCAATGCTTTATTTTAGGGTCTTTAACTAGTTGCTTATCATCATGCATGTTACTACAACATTAGCCATTTATCATTAGTAATTAAACACATATCAATGCCTTATTCTATATTACCTTATTCCACATCCCTAATCCTACCCAATACCTAAATCTAACAACTGTGACAATGTGTCTTAACAGTGTGTCTGAGAAGGTCTTAAAAATGATCCTATCTGTTATTGACATTCATGAGGTTGTGCAAAAATTTTGCTCTATGATATTCGTTCCCTGTTTAATGTTTTTTAATTTCTGCAGGTTTATGCATATTGGTTGCATCATTTGTTTTTGGTAATCTCACCACATGAGTTTTTAAATTATTAATTAGAGAAGCAGTTTTTAATCTATCTATCTATCTATCTATCTATCTATCTATCTATCTATCTATCTATCTATCTATCTATCTATCTATCTATCTATCTATTTATCGTTTGACCGAAAGAAAACCAGTTCATAAATGTTACATGAAGCACATTTTTTAGGTTACATTGCACGCATTTAAAACACAACAGCAGCAAGAGAAAAATGTGCATACTTCACGCCTTGCTGAGTTCGCCAATCCACGGCTTCTCGCACAAACCCCAAAGGAGCGTTCTCTTACTCCAAGGTGGTTCTCCCCCTTTAGTTTTCTCCCCCCTCTCCCTTCCTTCTGCTCCTTCCATCCATCGCTCTTCCACAGTGCATGAGGAACAGGCTAGGCAAGTAATGAGGCACATTAGCGCTCGCTCCAGATAAAAGAAGAACACTGGTGAAGTGTTTAAGATCCCTATCACACACGGAGAGAAAAGGAGGGAGAATTCTAGAGGTCTGGACACAGACTGAGCCTCCATCAGTCGAGATCACAGATAGAATAAGAAGCTTTGATCACAGATCCAGGGTCAGTGAATGGTAATCTACAGTCGCTGTAAGAGGGACTAGCTTAGAGCTGGAGGATGATTTCATTGAGAGATCAATGGGAACAAGTCCTTTAACTTCAGGTATTGGGTAAACTTTAAAACAGGTGCTTGTCCAATAGCCAGAATATGTTAAGGTACAACTAAACTGAATTTATGTGAAAAATCTCTATCTATTTCTATCCCATTTTCTAAAGGACACAAGCGTGTGCTGGTTTTCAAACGGCTTTTAGATCATTCCTATCCAACAAAACACTGGAGATTTATAGAAAGAAATCCTTGAAGCACATCCCTAGGTTTAAAAAAAAAAAACATTGCATGCAATAGAAGTCAACCCACACAGAGGCTTTCAGAAACATGGGTTTATGCTTGCAGGCTGAGAGCTTGACTTCAATGTGAAATGAAGGTTAAAAGTCTGTGCAATTGAACCATCTTGGGGCGAGTGACATAGGTTACAGAAAGTTTCTGCTGATACAGTTCATTTCCTTCTGCAAACCCCTGCGACATGACACAAGAAGTCACAAATGTGGCTCTGTACATGTTTTAAAATGAATTATTCACGTAAGTTAAGTGCTCCTTGATGCCATTGCGGTCAGAAATGCACTGTTTTTATTTCATATTCCTGAAGGTGGGATAAATTCTGTTAACCCGGCGATTTTTTCCAGATGACTGTAACCATCTCCTCCTTGTTTTTGGTGCTGACCTTATGATTGTGATGCCCACTACTTTTAAAGGGTGGGCACTGGTGGTGTCTATCAAAATGACATTGTAAGTTGACTTGCTCACTGATGTACCTGATGATATTAGATAAAAAGTAACACTTCAGTTTAGGGACCACTATCAATCACTAATAATTAGCTGCTTATTACCGTGCGTATTGCTAGTGTATTGGCTGTTTATTAGTGCCTATAAAGCACCCTTATTCTGCATGAGCATGTTTCAGATCCCTTACTCTCACCCCATCCCTAAATTTAACACCTAACTATATTAACTATTCATAAGCAGCATCTTAGGAGTTTATTGATGCAAATGCTAGTTAATAGTGAGAACTTCTGACATTAATAGCTCAAAATTTTGATAACAAGACATTTTGATGGCTGTATATCTCCCATAACGTTGCCTCATTTGGATTGTTGCCTTTATAGATGTATTAGTATATACAAGTTCATTGCACTGATGAAACACACAAACACACACACACACACACACACACACACACACACACACAGAAAGCATTGCTGGGAACAGAGCAATAAATGAGATAACTCTCCTTTACATTATTGACGCTTAAAATCACCGTTCACTTTGTGTTTCTGTGCTTGTCGAATGTAAAATGGAGATCGAAAGATTTTTTTTCCCCTGTCTACAAGTGCAAGATGATCGAAGCGCTAATTAATGCTCAAGCAAATAACCCACCTTAATTACTCTTGATTGCGCATGTTAGCAGCCCACCCTTAATTTTGTTTATTTTTTCACTCCTAGTTTATCTTGTGAGGAGTTTATCAAGGTCTGCTGAAGGGAGGCCACATGATGGTGATGTGGAAGAAGGCTGAACATTATGTTCTGCATCCATTTTGCTCCTTTAAATACGACTAAAGATGTGCTACCAGTTGAAGCGGTATGTTTTTTTCCCCCTCTTCACAGTCTTTCCTTTGCTAATGCACTTCACAAGGAGACTATTTAGTGCTGTTAGCTGACCTTCATTGTTTTTGGCTCAAATAAAACTTCCACTTCTGAGAACATCTTGTTGTGACCTGCACCCTCGTCTTTCTGGATGCAGGTCACAAAAGAACAACACAAGAAGAAAAAGAACAACAAAACTCTAACATCACAATAACTTAAGAAGCTTAGGGTCTTTGAGGCGCTGTGCCCCTAGGGAGCTACATACATCTCAAACAAACACAAATTGTGCCAGCGAAGAGCGCAAACAGGCAAAAATGAAAAGAAAAACGAAGTAAACCGAGGTGCAGAAAAATACAGTGCTGGAAATAATACCTAATTCCTTGTAAATCTTGACATCCAGGAACACAACTTATCTTCCAATGTCAAAATTAAACCTGAAATCTAAACATTTATAATTACATTTGTAACACTCAATATTCATCAAAACTGAACTTTGACTTTCATCTATGGAAAAAATGTGACTAATGCGCCAGAGTATTGAATAATGAATAACATGCCAACGGCTTATTGAGTTAGCAGTATCATTTAGTTTTTTTGTGTCCCTTCTGACAGGAAGTCCATGCATAGTAGAAACTAATTTTGTTCCTTGTCGCAAAATAACGGAATGATACGGATCCCTGTCGTGTCTCGTCACTGCTTTTATTTATTCGGACACCTACACGCTTTTCTGAAGTGGCTTTGCTTCCCGCTGCAAGAAGGTTCCAAATAAACTACAGGAAGAGAGGTGACATTTTTGAAATCCGACAGCAGTGTCTGAAACATAGACAGGTTCACCACGGCTTAACAGGAAAACAAACTTGTAAGTTTCCTGCCATCTGTTTTGAGGCCTGGCAGGACACTGTATAGTAGGCTATAAATAAAGAGAAAAATACAGATTCAGATGCAGAAATGACTGTCACTCCAAGATCCCAGTGCTATGAGACCAGGAAAGCATGACGGCCTAAAACCAGCCAAACATGGGGGTCACCCTCAGTTAATGTCGCCTATCCTGCTCATGACAAGATCACAAATGTGTTCTTTGTTTTTATGTAAGTTTTCAATATGACCATTCATATAGGTATATATATAGGTATTATCTAATGGTTTGCAGCTATCACATTCAAACACGCAGCCTGTCTCTGGTGTCTTTTTAATTTGAAATTGCCTTTTTGTCTAAGACAATATTCAAATGCCTTCTTATCTAATCTGATGGGATATATTTTTAATATTGTACAGATTTCTTAGGAATGTACATTTAGAAAAACAGAGTTTCTTATGCACCTAGTGTGCATAAAAGCACAGAACCATCTGAAATGCTACACAGAGTGCTTAAGGCTAAAATAAATTTTAGTTTCAACTGCAGTATTTTGTGAAGGGACACCAGTGACCATCTGGCTTCACTTGGTGAAAGTAAAAAAAAAACATTCTCTTAGTGTTTCAGAATAATGTTTAGGCTATATTTTTACTGTTAGCTGTAAATATCCTCAGCAGATCATCTGGATCTGATAATACATTTGTAGTTATATAACAGTCCTGTAGCTCAAACATCACATGGTGTTAGCAACGCCAAAGTCATGGGTTTGATTTTTAGTGAATTCAAGAACTTATGCGTTACCTGAATGCAATTAGAAAGTTGCAAGAAGCAAGTAAGAAAAAATACAAATGGTAATATGCAATGAACCACATAATTGTGGATAGATAGGCTTATGAAGAGAAAATGATCTTTTGACCGTGCATCTGGATAAACATTGGTGGAAGCATCAGCTAAATTGACATCTTCAAAAACATGAATAAAGCTAGACAAAGGAACGCATAATGGAAGTAATGACGAAGAAAATGCGACATTAAATGTGGGTTATAGTTTTGCTGTGTCGAGTTGCACTTTGATGTCCAATGTAAAACCTGAAGAAAAAATCTTAAAGATACATTACAAAACTGTATTGTTACTGAATGTATGTGTGTGAGAAAAGCAGAGAGCGAGAGAGGACAGAGACATTCATATTAACATGTTAATGATGCCTCAAACCATCTGTTTGATGATGGAGGAATTCTCTGCACTCATTCGTTCTCTCTCTCTAGTGGCTAAGGGCTTTAGGGAGAACACCGCGATGCTTGTGTGTATAAGTCCATATGGAGCTAATGTTGCGTGAGAAACTGGCATCTTAAGTGGTTTTTAATCACAATACTGACATCCAAATAGCTACAGGTTGGAAACGGAAGACTTGTAGAAAGAAAGATGAGAGACGAATAATTAATTAAAAATGAAAGGCCTGTCATCCTTTACTGACTCTCGTGTCATCAAACCCGTATGACTGTTTTTCTTATAACAATAAGAGATGTTTGGTAGAATGATTGTACGCTATAAAAAATGCTCAACCCTCTGGATAGTAACCCAGCAAAGTAACGCAGTACCTTACTAACTTTTAATAAGAAGCAAATTAGTAGTACACTAACAAGTACACTTCCATGATGTAATCGTTCGTGCACTAATTTTGTACTTAATAGACTAAAAATGATTCTTTAGTAATTACTAAGATAAACCCAAGATCATCTAAGTGTATTCAACTGTGCTATTTTGAGACACCATGAATATGAACTAAAATGCACTTTTAGCATACTACCTTTGTATTTAAAAAATATATATATTTTATTACCACTTGCAGCACACTTGAGTGCACTATTGTATGAAAGATGGTTTCAAGCACTAAAGAAATATTTTTAGTATATTAAGTACAAAATTTGTGCGCGAAAATAGAGCACTTTAGTTACATTATGGAAATGTACTTGTTTTTTTGCCTGTGTAATAGAATTGGACCTTAAAATGAAGTTTGATCTTTATTTCTTAACCAGGGCTCCCTTTTGAGGGAGCTTTGATGTTGCTACAGGAACACATATGTCTGAAGCATGTGTAGAAACATGGTCAATTCTTTATGCAGAAGTCCTATGACTGTTGATAACTGGAAGCATTATATCACTGAATACCTGAATCTTAACAGTGTTCGATAGCAGAATTACCAATAGCAAATATGTACGTTTAACGGCTTCAAAAACAGCAATGTTACCATGTTAAGAATTTTCATGCATTTCAGTTACAAAACTACTTTATTGATAGTCGCAAGCTATATAGCCTAAAATATTGCCTAAAACTTTAGCAAATAAGCACCACTTCCATCCAACAAGTCAAACAGAACAAAATCACTTTCTGATAAGCCTGCACTAGAAATCACTAAGAAAAGCAGGGGAATATAATCATTTTCATATACAATAAATTATTTGTGCCTCAGAGCAAGCAGACAAGACAATGAATGCGGCCATTGCTTTTGGAGCTGGATGCTGCTGTTTGGGAACACAGTCATTCATTTAGTCAATTTCTTGGAGGCAATTAGAGATATAGTTTGACGACAGACTTTGCTTGGGCGTATGAGAATAACAGTAAAAATATTTCAGATGGCGTGAAATGACATTGGTCTGCTGGATAGTCGGGTTTTGTTGTCCCATAGCGCAAAGGCACATTTCTTTTTTGATGCGCTTGGAGGAATTTATTTACAAAATGCATTTCCATCCCCCATTATTTTGCTCCAATTCTTTCGCACAAAAACCACCTTATGCGAAAATAAAATTCTGGGATTTTTATTAAGAATTTGGCATTTCCATCACTTGTTTCTCATGCGATACTTTACACAATTTTAAAAGCGTGATGGAAAGCTGGGCATCGACTACAGATTTATCTTTCCAGGCCACAAAACATATGGCACACTTCCTGAAGGATCGAAAAGAATTGGTTTGTTGATGGATTGTACAATAAGTGGGTTTGATTGCAGGTGTTCCACCTTATCATCTGTAGCCACCTCCAGCGCAGAAGGTGAACTCACGGTGATAATAGCAACAATTGCCAAAATAATAGAAGATTTGCTCGCTTCCGTTTATCAAGGTAAGTATTACTTAAGAGTATGGAAGCTTTGGATTTTTTCCCTAGCACCTGTGGTCACTGGCTTTCTAGCCATTTTAGAGGTCACACAGGATGCACCTCTGGGGGTCATTGATGCTTAGCAGTTAACTCCTGGCTCATAGAGTTGCCTGCCGATCATGATGACGTGTAATGCAGGCACCATTTTATAGGCACAAACCTTCCATGTGGATGTCATAGTTTTTCATATGGCACTTTTCCACTGCATGGTATGATTTACTTTTGAAGGGTTTCCTACTGGGTACCGTTGCCAAAACGCGACATGTTAACTCTACTGATCCCTGATTGGCTGTAGAGAATCATCATTATTCTTATTATGCTCTGTCACTCTTCCACAACCTACCTGTTCTGAGGCTTGTAGGCTATATTAACCACCGGTATGCTAGAGCCTGCGTTTAGCATCGTCAATAAAAGAAATAAAGTGTGTGCTGCAGAAAACACGGTTCATGCCTGCAGCTTGCGCACAACAGCCCTGAATGCAGGCTGTATCAGCAGTCAGTAAGAATAAAACGCAGATAACTGCTCTGAAAGGACATCAGGAATGGGATATTGTTTAGACCGCCCGCTTCAGTTCAGATAACACCAGAGTTACCAACCGCTATTGCGTTTTATTCAGGAATTTATTACCGCGTTGCACAAAATATAGTCGGATGCGGTGGTTCGCGGGAATCTCTACTCGGTCTGCATTTTTAATGAGATGAAGATTTCACATGTATATAGCGGGGCACAAATACAAATTAAATTTGAACACGTTTATAACATTTCCACATGCTAAAATAACAATGTTTACAAAAATTCTTATTATATCATTGCTGTAACATCACTGTGTAGAGAAAAAAAATTGTGTGGCTATTAAAACTATTATTTTTAACTATTGCAAAAGTAAATTTTTAACTATTGCAAAAGTCGACTCGTTTCTTAGAGTTTATTTAAAATGAGACACATCTTTTTTATTATTTTTATATATATTTTTTTACAATTATTTTATTCTCCAAATATAGTTATATAGTTCTGCTATGCTTTTTTGCTTTGCTAAAAAAAGTGTTGGGTTGTTCTCCACTCTGCCCTACACACACGGAAGGATCATGAATGCATTTTCTGCGCTGAACCCATCGATGAATTTAACAACACGCACAGCTCGGATTACAGATTACAGTAGCCGTGCAGAAGTGAGTGTGTTTGAGTTTTTATCGACATATTTAATAAACTCATTAACTTCTATAAATGTAGAAATTACAACTAATATTTTAATATCTCCCATATTCAACTTTTTATTAAGAATAAGCTGATAGCTCATTGTTTTTTTGTTATTTTTTAAATCTCAAATATTTTGGTGAATATAGAAAATACTTGTCTAGGTGGGTCGTGGAATGGAAATGTTTGGGAACCACTGGTTTAGATGACTGTGATAATTGTTTTGAAAGCAATTACATTACATAAAAAAAATGATTTGAAAAATTGATTGCGAAAAACTGTAATAAAAATGCACTGTAGTTGTACTAAACCTGTATACTTAAAGTCTGCTTGTATTTAATGCACTTTAATTTTGGTAGAAATAGCGCTGAAGATAGATAACTAAAGATATGCTGAAATATATTTGGTTGCACTAAAAAACTATTGCAAGTAGGTACACTTTTTAATATCTTGCATTTAAGAAATGATATTATTCAAAGATCCTCATCAGTAGTGGCATTACAGTGGCTTAATATTAAGAAATGTGCATTGTGCACAAAAATGCTCCAACGTCTTGAGAAATATGACAATAACTATGTTAATAAGTTTGAACTATTCACACACAGTGTTGTAAAATGTTTATTGCATTATTTTAGTAGTGTGTGCTGTCATGATGGTGTTTTGCGTATTTGTATGACACATTTCCCCCTACATATTTAATAATATTTTATTTCTCATGTGGCGTTCTCTTTACTACCTGTGTCAATATTAAAGGTGTAAAGAAAAAAAATAGTATTAGCATGTAGCAGCATTAAAGTCTAAAACTGTAAATGTTTTACTATTTTACTGTATTTTATTGATTTATTTAGATTTTTTTACAGATCCTTAATTTTTACATTTACTATTCCTTCAAGACACATTGTCTTTCTTTTTCTTTTTTTTTTTTCATTTTATTTCTTTTGGAATGACTTTTGGGAAATGCTTATTTTTCTGCATCTAGAACATTCTGTATGACCTTCAGAGATTGGAGCCTTTTCATCCTGCATTCAAACTCTAATTCACAGCTCTTTGTGACTTCTAGCACAAGTGCTAATTGATCGAGCAGCAGAGTGTCTTTCACCTCCCGCTACGCAACTGCTCTTGAGATAAAAGCCAGCAGATACGAGAGAATAGATTTGCTTCTCTTTTCCATGCACAGTTCTGATGAGAATTTGTTATTGTCATTTACACAGGAAGCAGGAGTTTCCTGTGAGATTGTGGCCTACCTAAATTGGAGCAACAGTACGAAGTCATATTTATTTGGGATATCAAGGATAAAACATGAGCCTAACACAAACAGTGCATGCTTTCAGATCCACAATAAGACCAGACAACAGAAATGATCTCTCCTGGCATGAGAGCAACATAAACACTAATGCATTTCTCAAATTTCCGTCTGAACATAGTCTAGCAAACAAAAAGGAGAACCTCTTTCTGAAAAACAGAATAAAAAAATAATTGAATTAGAATGCAATGAAAGCTGAAAGGAAATGGAATAGAATGACATCAAACTTGAATTAAATAGAAGAGACCTTGACAGAAGGTGCTCTTTTTACAATTGTGGTATAGTTTTCTGTGTTATGAGTTTTCAGTGGGGAAAAAAAAGGTCAGATGACTAAATCCAGTAAAACTGCAATGTGACTTGAGAGTATAATTATATCACAGTAATAAATTGTTTAAGCGTATACGTGAGTGTCTATTCTGCTATTTCAAAATGACCTGATACTGAGTGAATTCAGTTTAGTATTATTTAAATTAGCTTTTATTTTTTATATTTGTAATTTTAATTTTGTTTAACACTTTTCTTTAGCTTATCTTAAGCCACATTTGTCATTTTCATTTCACTATTTTATTTTATTTCTGCGTATATTCTTTATCTTGGACCTCATTATTGTTAGTCTTGGTGAATCAGAAAATTTAAAGAAATATTTTGCCCCAAAAAGGATAATTACCCTATATTTTACTCACCCCGAAGCCACCCTAGGTGTATATGACTTTCTTCTTGCAGGTGACTTTTTTAAAAGTGTTTCAGTGGGAGCACCGTCCTGCCCCATATTTCAGCACTAACTGGGTGCGCTCCATCGAGAGATGTGCCATCATACTTAGCGAGTCCAACTTCACACCGAGAAAAGAGATTCTCTGCACAAGGGAGAGCTTGTTCTTTTCCCAGTTGACCTGACACCTCAACTGGCTGAGGTGCTGGAGCACCACGGTCCCTCTGATCGCACAACTGCTCTTGAGACTAGGCCAAAATGAGCAAATCGTTGAAGTAATTGAGGATCCTTATGGCCACTTCCCGTAATAGGGTAGGGGCACACTCCGCGACCTTCATGAAGACGCGGGTAGACAGGGACAGCCCCAAGGGGAGGACATTGTACTGCCATGCTCAACCCTTGAACTCAAACCATAGAAATGGTATGTGTCTAGGAAGAATTGAGACATGAAAGTACGTGTCCTTCAGGCTGACCGCTGCAAAACAATCCTGTGGCTGAATGCATTTGGTAATGCATTTCTGCATCAACATTTTGAACGGAAGCTTGTGAAGGACCCGATTCAAAACATGCAGATTCAGGATTGACCGAAGGCCACCTCTTTTCTTTGGCACGATGATGTAAGGGCTGTAAAACCCCGACCTCATCTCGGCTGGAGGGACTGGCTCAGAGAGTAATCTCCTTGCGCAATACACAAGCGTCTCGGACTGCCACCAAAGTCTCGAGAACAGCACTGAACCTGGTAGGCCGCCGGGCAAACCGAATCCTATAGCCAAGTTGGATTGTCCAAATGAGCCAAGCTACGCACCCAGCCTCAATGTCACGGCACCAGTGATGTCACCGACCTGCCGGTGCAGTGGTGGGCAGTGAGACTAGATGGAACAGAAGGCATTGCATCCTGACTGCCCTGCCCTGGTCCCAAAAGGGGGTGGGGAATTTAAGTTAGGGGGTGGGGCCTCAACAGGGTCTCAGCACGGGCGAGCTGATGCAGGCTTGACTCGCGACAGGCAGGCTCAGGCAGGGTGGGAGCTCACGCACGGGGCCAAGATTTGCTGGATCACCTCAGTCTGTCGTTGAGTCTGCTTGGCGAAGTCCTCGACAGTGACCTGATGAAAGCCCATCCCCCGAGGCTGTGATCGACATCTGATCGCGGTGCTCCAAACAAACGCCGAAACCACAGCGAGGCAGCTCCGACGAATCACCAGGGGGCTGCTAGGGACAGTCACTGCATGACGCGTGAGAGGTCCGCAGGGACGGATCCGACGGAGAAGCTCTCACGGTTACCATCAGATCACCCAAAGTGTCAGCTGGTGGTCCTGAGACAGGGAAACCAGGACTGGTGGCAGCTGAAGGCTCAGCTAAACTATCCTGAAGGATAGAAAGGTGCAATCGCAGGAATGACAGAGGCATGGACTCGCAATGAGCACATAACTCCTCCCCAAACATGTCCTCAGTATGCTAAATTTCCAGACACTGCATACAACAGTCATGGACGTCATTGGAAGACAGGTAATGACCAAACCCAAGAGGACACCACCGAAACGGCATCTTTAATAAGACGTGAGTCAACCGTGTTTAGAAACTGTTCTCTTATTCCTACCGCCACATGAACAGTTTCTTTTCCAGCTTTCTCTGGTAGCGAAAGTGCCAGTACAGCCAACATGCAGCACTGGGCTCCGAAACAAAATCTGATGAGTGGTTACACCTGTCGCCTATTTATACCTGTGTGATGGGGAGGGGGCTCAGGTTTAGTTAGCCCCTTGCCAAATTTCATTGGTGTTTTCTCTTAATCAGAGTTAATAAGGGCTCCAAGGGACCCCAGTCTGTCATCACGACAAAACTCATAGTGACTGACAGTCAGGGAACAATGTAAAATTACTGCCTGTTGCATGCAAAAAACAAAAACCTGAAAAAGTGACAAGGTCAGCTGTTGACATGGTCCTAAGATGTTTTGTCAAGTATTGTAAATGTATATAATATGGACAAAAAATTGGGGCACCTGGCTATTACACCAACAAAGAATCTAATGACATTACTATCTAAATACATTTCCATTAATATAGAGTGGCTCCCTCCTTTTTTTTAGCTGTAATAGCTTCCACTCTTCTAGGAATGCTCTCCACAATATTTTGTGCAAACCAGTCAAGTTTAACTATCTATCCTTGTCTTTATGGACCTTGGTGCACTACGGCACAGTCAGGCTAGAAACTCAGACTTGCCCATCAGATGCTTTACGCCACTCCATTTAACAAATGGCATCATACTTGCTGATATGAGGCATGGAATCTTATTCCATGAACCCCTCACTGCACAATTTTTGTGCTAATATTAATGTCATTGGAATTTTGAAGTCTTCTGGAAGCAGTAGATCATCTGCCACTTTTTACGCACTATGCACCTCAGTACTCCGTGACCACGCTCTGTAACTTTATTTGGTCTTCCACTTCATGACTCAGCAGCTGCTGTTACTAAGCACTTTCACTTTCCAGTAATACCACTTATGACTATTATGGAATATCTTTGCAGGAATTAAATATTGTGAATCGAATTAGTGGCTATTTATTATTAGTGGCTAATTATTACATTATTATGCTTATATTTTTAAATAAATAATTCACTTATCACCTTGTTTTAACTTGTTGATTAAGGAATTAGATAGGCCTTCATTGTTGTCCGCTAAACTTCATTAAAATATGTATTTAGCACTGCCCCCTAGTGATGAGATGAATATTAATACCATGTAAAAAATGGGATATTTATTGCTTTAAATAGAGAAAAAAATATTTATGTAGAACATTCATTTTGTTATATTTTCAAATGATGTCTTATTGCGGTCCATTTAGCATCTCTGCACTGTGAGTTTACTCTGAAGTTGAAACACAAATGAAAAAAAAAAGCAATGAGGCTTCACTGTTGGCTGCCACTTTCAAATCGACTATTTTTTAGAACCTAGCCCTCACCCTGAGAGAGCCAAAAGAGCGAGCGAGAGGTAGAAAAAAACAGAAGGGCAACACAGAGGGAGTAGTGTAAGAAACAGAGGTGCAGCAGAGGCACTGCAACATAGTCTTTTAACCAGTAGAATCTGTCATTTGTGTGAAGTTTCTTTTTCTTTATTAGGTCGGTTTGGTAAAAACCCATTTGTTAATTGGTATATTAAGAATATTATTATATGGACCTACGGATGGGGAAAATACCAGCATATTTCGTCTAGCATATTGCAGGTTTTAAAATGAGTGATTCATTTGAAACAAAGAAAACTCATAAGATGGTGCTCATAGAGTGCAGGAGTACTGAACTGAGATGGTTTGAGTTGGTTGGTTGGTTGGTTGGGACTTGAATGGTTAAATACACACACAATGACTGTTTTTGCAAGTATCCTCATTCTCACCATAATGTATGTCTGTTTTACTCATATCATGATGTAAGATTTTGGTCATATCGCCCATCCCTACATAAACCTATTTCTATACATTTAATTATTTAACAGATGAGATTATACATTTTTTTATATTAACAAGAAAACAAGTAGATAGAAAAATAATAAAAAAGTGCTGTGCTGATGTTAGAGGGTCAAGTGTAGATGCAAGAGATGTGTCTTCAAGAAAAAGAGAAGTCTTTTTCTTTAAGATGGCTAAAGAACTAGCTGCTTGGATTGAGTTGGACAGGTCATTTAACCAGCAGAGAACAGTTAAGCCTGTGAAGGTGATTTTTTGCCACACACATACATAGTGAACATTTAACCAAAGCATAAACGCTTAAGAGCTTTGTCTTTAAATGCATTAAATTATGCTTTTTTTTCTTTTCCTTTCTTTTTTAACTCAATCATCTTGTTCTCGCCTCAAGTTTATTGAGTTGGGAGCTTTTAACATGCAGTGTTTGTACGGGGAATAATTTAGTCAGAGATCTGGGCAGGATCTTGTAATTTCTCTTCCATTATGTAAAAAATTCAGAAACTCGGGACATGGGGCTCTCGAGATAGAATTCAGCCTACAACAGCCGAAAAGAAAAGTGCATTTCTTTATTTTCTCTCTCTGACAAGGGCCTTAAATTCCCTGCAGTGCAATTTTGAATTCAAGCCATCCAGCACTTCAGCAAAAGCTTAAAAGTTTAAAATATTCCTTTTCATGATAGACTTTTTACAGGTTCTGTAGCTCTCACAGCTGGCAAGCTATATATTTAAGAACATGCTCTTCACACTTAAATGTATACAGTAATTATTGTCGTCTGGCACACAATACAGCTACTCCCATAGACACTTTACTGTCAGTAACATCTCAATGGTGTGGCAAACAATTGTTTTCAAATAGCACCCATAAAGTTCCAACTACCTGACAGATATCACTGAAATAAGTGCTGTGAGAAATCTCACACTTGTTTCTGTGACAGCTCTATACACTGTAAAGACCAAAAAAATTCTTACTGCAGCCTGAGCACGTAAGCCAGTTAGAAAACCAGATTCTGTTTATTATCTTCTACTTATTATCTGTAGCAAATTAGCTCAAAAATGACATATAAATGATTACAATTGATTAACTGCGATTATTTATGTCAGCTGCCAGTAGTAACTATAACTGTAAACTAACATCAACTAAAATGTTCATCCAGCTAATACATTTCATACCAACTTGTATAAACGTAGATTTTCATGGCCACAGAAAATAACTTTCTTACAGTATTAATCCATTAGGGCATGTAAGAAGACTGGAATGGTTAAAGGGACTTCGATTTACAAACTCATGTAATTTGTGCACAAAAGTTTTATTAACTAAGCTAACACATATCTAGTGTAACTAAACAACTGAACAAACTTACTCTCATGCATACATCCAAAGTTGAGTTAAAGCAGATGAGTGAAACCATTAGAGATTTCAGAGAACCAGTAAAAATTTTGTTTGGAAGAAATGGTATTTTACACATGCAACTGGATTGGGTGTTGACACTAATAGGTTTCATATTAAAACATGTACTATCATATAGTTCACAATACAATTTCATAGATACCAAACATGCCATAGGTGAGGTTATATTATATGATGATTCTATTAAAAGCTTGCATAAAACAGTATACAATGCAAAAAGGCAATGCAAAAACTGTAATAACATACACAATGATCAGGGGATATGCATGATACTGTAGAAAGGTCATAGGAAGGTTTGTCTGTGAATTAATGAAAGAAGTAATTTCCATTAGCAGTATGTGCCTGTCTCAAAGGGAATTAAGGAAGGAAGATTCTTTCTACTTTCAAGTTTATCTGGACTGGCTGAGGTGTCTTGGTTCTGGGGGTCATATACAGACATCCCGGCACCTAGTCTCATTGTTAGGTGAGAGGGTCTGTTGGATTATTTGTTAAATCTATGAATAATTGTGTTTCTGATTGATTCAAATTTACTGGGTTTTGGGATAGCACCGTCTGCTTGTTTAAGCAGGATAGTTCAACAAAAAATTGAAATTCTGTTATAATTTCCCTAACACTTATGTCATTCCAAACCCATAAGACCTCAATTTATGTACAGATATTTGTAATACTCTTCCATAACATTGTCAGTCCATTTGAAGACTAGATTTTTCCACATTTCAAAGATAAAAAAAAAACATATGAATCAAGCAGTTTAGTCTTCTGAAGAATGACATAATTGCTTTATATGATGAACAATTTAATTTAGACTTCTATTCATGCATAATACAGGACACTCACAAAGAGTACACCAAGGTATCAGATAATATTCTTTAATAATATTCGGTTCTGGGGTTGCCACCACATCAGGCACCAGAGACTACGGCCACACTGCTCTTTGTCTGGCTTGTCACCTAGGACCTGTTTGCCTTGGGAGACCCTACCAGGGGCATATAGCCCCGGACAACATAGCTCCTAGGGTCACTCAGGCACTCAAACCCCTCCACCATGTTAAGGTGGCGTTTGATAAAATTTGCATAGACATTTGATAAAATTTGCATAGACATTTATAATTTTGTTCCTAAAAAGGCAAGGCAAGCTTTATACAGCACGTATCATACACAATGATCAAAGTGCTTTTCATAAAAGTAATTCAAATAATTAGAAAAAAGGTAATACTTTATTTTAGGATCTTAATTTATTGAGAAAGTAGTAGTTAATAGTGAATAAGTTTGATCTATTCTAAATTGATAACTAAAGAAATAATCACAGCAATAAAAACAGGGAATTAATTTTTTTAAATGATTTAAGATAAAAATGGATTGCGTGTAAATATCAATATCCTTCTCATCCGGGATTCCTTTTTGTTTCCGCTCTCCATGCAAACAATTCAGTGTGTGAGTGAACTCTCCGAATGGCTTAAACTAAATTGTGAACAATTTATATCAATTCCATTGACACAAGGATTCATCAGTAATATTTTACTAGAGCACAGCAGTGTTTTACTGGTGCTTGTGTCTTAGCTACTCCCCTGGATATTTAGTTTAAATTTGAATAAAGTTTTGGCTTAGCTTATTTCTTTCTATATCTCTTACTGCTTTTTTCAGTCTCTCTTAGTCTCTCTCATACACACACACAAAACAGTCACAATTTGACCTGAAAAAGAGAAAGAAAAGAAAGAGTGGCATGGTGACGGTGGTCGATAAAATCACTTCTCTCTTGAGTCCTCAGTAAGTGAGTTGGCTCTCTCCCACTGCCCTGATGGCCAATCTCAGTGAAGCAGTACCCAGCAGTGTGTGTGTGTGTGTTTGTGATTCTGGATGCTGTCCATGTTGGGACCTTTATTATGACCAGCAATGGACTCAAACAAACACGCGCTCACACACACACACACACACAAATATCTCTGCACATCAGCACCCATCCTGTCCACAGCTGCCAGCGTTTACAAGGAGCGATTTTATGCTGCGCTATCGACCTTTAAACTTTTTCCATTTACACCCCACTCTCTCTTTTCAGAGACCTTGTCTTTAGTTTGGTTGGTCTCCTCTGCACATTACATATAGAGGCACTGCTAAGAGTACTTGTTTGTCAGTTCTGGTGATTGCTTCTGCCTTTTTTTCCATTAGAGTGCTGGTTCCTCTCTCTCTAAACCATGGTCCACAGACTCTCTGAACCTTTTTGCCTAGTTTTGTACAAACTGGAGCTGCAGAACTTTAGTTACTGGTGTCAGGCTTTGGAGGGAGAGCAAGGACTTAAGTCTCAAAGCCCATTAATCATAGAACTTAATTAAATCTGACTGTCCATTTTACATTCTTACAAAAAGCTTTAACACTTGATCAAGCTAAGGGCTTAAAGTATGCACTTTCAGAGCAGCCACACTGCAGTGTAATGTTAATTTCACCAAATTAACATTACATGGGAAAAATATGCATTCTTCATTGTGATAAGCAATGTACATGATGGCTGACCATAGTGCCTCACCGTATCATCTCTACGTCTCCTGTTTAGGTTTGTTTTACTGTGCTTTTTGAAACATCAAGAAACTCACTATTAGCAGCCTGCCCAGCACTCCTGGGTTTGTTTATAAGAAAACAAATGGAGCCGTTTCATTCAAGCAGTAGTCATGCGTAACTAATGTGCTTCCACAACCTGTTGCCTGCATCAGTCTGTCAGTGAATGCTCAGTGAATGTGCAGTGTGGAACCTTTTTTTGTAATATAACAGATATCGTTGAATATTTGAATGGTGTGATATATTGATATATTACATTTAATAATCTTTTTTTTACATCTTGGTTTAATCATCAAAGTTGGTAGAATTTAAAAGGTTAGTTCCTTCCTGCCAATAAATAAATATAAATAAATAAATAAAATAAAATAAACATCAATCACTCTCATCCCGCAAGATTTTTTATTCATCTTCAAAAGAATATATTTTTATTGAAACCTGAGAGATTTCTGTCCCTCTACTGAAAGTCCATGTAATCACAATTTTACACTTTAAGTTCATCAAGAGATCTCCATCCTCCAAACCGGCGCCCTTCTCTGGTTCATTGAAGGAGTACAACGGATTTCTTCTACAATGTACCCTCACCTTTGGGTTGCAAACGCAATATCGATCTACATTTGATTGGATACAAATCTGTGTAGTGCAACATAAGTTAAATATTTTTGTCAGTTCATCCAGAACAACCAGACGATTTTAAATATATAAGGTTAGAACTAGACTAGACTAGTATGCACACTGGACTACGTGCCACAAATTCAAATTTTCATAGGGTTTTGTGGACACTTGTAGAGCACTGTGATCCTGGTGTATTAATAACTGCATGGAGCCTGCAGGTAATACAAAAGAATTTTGATGAAAAACAAACCAAATCAGGCGTGTACGGATGCATAAAGTAATCAGCAGAAGTCATTGAGCAAATGAGGTTGTGATGGCTGAGTTGGTGTTAAACTCGCAATGCCTACTGAGAGTTGGCCTGTGAAGCAAGTGATCTGCACAGTCCAAGCTGGTATTTGTGATGCCTCATAACACACAAGTAAATACACACACAAAGAGAAACTGTAACGCAAAAGCAGCACCTTAAGACATGATTGATGGGACTCTCTGAAGAGCGTCTATTTACTTAGCAGACAGCTAACAGCTAATGTTTGATGACTGCCACCACACACACATCTTTAGCTGTCAATATGAGCTTCCGTGGTTGAGTGTAGACTGAAGTCTTATGCGAACAAATAGTGTGTGTGTGTGTGTGTGTGTGTCTACGTTCGTGTGTGCGTGTGTTCATTTATCTGTATGAGAAGCCTCGGGGGACTAGTTGAGGGAAAGCAACACAAATCATTAGCATTCTCAGAGAGATATAAAGCTGAAAAATTCAGGATTAACTCCCCAAGTGCTGACATGCTCTACTTCTGTCAACATGTTATAAAGTCACAGCAGACATTACATAAATCACTGCTCCACCGGTACTTAGACCAATAAACGCATTTACATAAATTAGCTTATTCATAATTCACCTTCATGACGCACACTGTCATCATATTAATGGTTGGTAGGTTCACTTACATAGAACTCGAACAGCTTTCACTTTAATTCATTCATGTTCTCTCTTCCTGGTTTATTCATCCATCCGTCCGTCCATTCATTCATCAACTTTACCGCCCACCTTGATGGAAAAATTACCATCAGCATAGCAGCTTTTGTGAAATCTTGCTGGTGAATCTTCATGTGGCCACAATCTTGGCTGGCCGGCAGTAAGTGAAGCAGAAAATTATATTTCAGAGCAATTTAAAGTTCCTCCCATGCATAGTTAATAAAACACTGCTTAGATATTTGATGACAGAGAATGCATGAGCCCAGATATAAGTGATGTAATCCACCAGCAGGACTCCATCAAGAATTTAATTTCATTTGAAAGTCCCGTAATGAAATGAGGCCTTGTGTTGTTGCATATGCAAATATTGGAAAAAAACGAGAGAAGTTATGCTTTAAATATGCAGTAAAATGAGCTGTTTCATGTAGGATCTCATTCTTGTTCAAGAAAATGCTTCTCATTTTTCCTCAACATCCATGTGTTTCCATGCATTAGTTTAAGGAATATTTCACTCAAAAACAAATGAATATTGAGCTTCAAGCTACAAAAAAATAATGAAGACATTGTAAAAATAATGAGATAAATTATTCCAAGTCTTCTAAAGAGGTGAAGAGATTCAATTGAGTTTTGCATTCACATATAAACATTGATCAGTTAGTCTAGATCACGTCAAATATATCAAGATGTGTAAAAACAAATCTCATTGGCTCCTGCTGAAGCCCAAAAGATAGCTGTTTCTCATGCAGCAAGCATACATGCTTGAACTGATGAAACAATTATCATTTTTATGTAATCTAACTCTTAGAGTCAGTGAGTTAACTTAAGAATTGGAGATAGTTTTGGACAGACCATGGTCAAAAGACAACCATCTAACAATAACTCCAGCTGTGTAATAATTATGTTGTAGTTTTGTTTGCTGTAGTAATTTTGACACAAGTTTGGATCCATGATTTCCTAACTTTTTTCTCCCTTTTTAAATATACATGCAAGACATATCCTTGCATTGGTGCTGACACAGATCTGTGTAAACTAACGGTGCCAAATCATTGAATTAAGTCTTTATTTAAATTTTCTTTCCATAGAAAAAGTATTATTAAAACTTCTTAACATTGAGGTTGAACCATTGATGACAGATGGAATATTCTGAAAATACTTTTCTGGACCTTGGCAGAATGCAAATATGAGCATTTTTTTTTATCTGGATAAGATAACTGATGGCTTTCCAGGTGTTTATGTACAGTAGAACAAAAGCAAAACAAGCAGCGTACTGACCCCGGCTTAAACACTCACACACATACTGTACACACACACACACACACACTGAGATAGGTTAACTCATCACCACTGAGGCCAAGGAGAGTCATGCATGTCTGGGCTGATGCGAAAGAAGCCAAATGGCCAGAGTGCTTATTATGAGTTCGAAATTACTCTAATGAAGGGGAAAGTGGTTTCCAAATGATGCTGTCCTCTCTGCAAAGGTTAAACTGATGATGAGGTTCTTCCACTGCACATTTGTATTAATTCCACTGTTACAGCGTTGTGTTGATGTGTGAATGCGTTCGATTTTCAAACTGTGCTGAAATTGCATTAATACAATGTGTCAGTCGGGGGCTTCTTAACATGGGTATATTTATAAACTCATGAATGATAACACACTACAGAATTCCTATTACTGTAGGATCCTCATTAGGGATCATGCATTACACATGAAGCAAGGGTACAGGTCTGTTGTGGCTACATATCTGGCAGCAGGCTAAAATTATAAAAATAAATGTAAAACAGCTACAGCTTTGAAAATTTTGAAAACCTTTAATACAACACGTATGCACTTAATAATGTGAACATCAATGTGTGTAATATTATTCCATCTGAAGTCTTGACATTATTTATTGTTTTTCCGTTTTACATTTATTCTACAATATCTATATCTATCTATATCTATATCTATATCTATATATATATATATATATATATATATATATATATATATATATATATATATATATATATTTATTTATTTATTTATTTTGTGCATCCTAATTACCCTTTAAATAATATATAGAATAACCTTTCAGTCTGTAATTTGCTAATTTGCTTGGGATTCTTTTATTTGATTTGTCAATCATCATTTAATTATTCAACTAAATTGTCAAAATGCATTCTATTTAATATTTCATTTGTATATTTTATTGTAATTATTTATTAAAAAGGTGTTCACTTATTAACAAATGATATCAATGTTGCATATATTCTGCAAAATCCTGCCCCAGATAACTGTCATTCTTGCAAGATGGTTGATAAGTAACCCGAAAATGTAGCATTCGTATATTAGCATAATAAAGTCTAGTGTAAAGTAATCATAAAATTCCTTAGCCAGTGCGTACCATGATGCCAACACCGTTACATAACTCTCCCATTACCTCTAGCCTATGATCTATTTTTACTGAATTTTACTCTGAATGAGAAATTCCCTCAGCACCTTGTTCATGCTGATCATGCACTAGCATATCCAAACCTGATCATAACTTTGAAGACTTAAGGAGATTCTGAGAGAATCAGATTAGTCTGAGAAAACAACTTGATATTGTCTATCGCCAGTACGAAGACTAAATTTCCTTTCTTCACATTGCATTCAGGCTTAATTGAGCAATTGAACTGCTCTTTTGAACTAGCGCTACAAGCTAATTAGACTGACCTTTCCAGTGAGCTACCTGATAAGTGTAAGGAAAGAGCTGTTTTACAAAACTGACTCTTCAAACAAAAAAAAAAAGCATTGGTACATGTTAATCACTACCTACACACCGGCCAGTGAAGAGTAGGCTAGACAAGAATTGAAGGTAATAGATATCACAAAAAAACACAACAACGACAACAACAAAAAACGGAAGCAAATATTACATTTTCACAGCAGTGAAGAAGGAGTAATAAGTTCAGCAAATCTCAAGGGGTGTAAGAACAATTTAAAGGTGAGGTATTCAGAAAGAGATAATTATCTCCCAGGAAGTAGAATTAAGTTTTGAAATTTCATGTCTCCCCAGGTCAGTATTGTAGAAAGTAGAGCACTGCATTATATTGTCGCTCCTGTAAATGTACCGCATTATGTTGCATCATTACGTTTTATGTAAAACTATGTGTTACTTTTTACTTAATTTTAGCTAAAGTAGAGTGATTTTTCATCTCCCTCTTCCAGAATGGCAGCTTGCCTTGCAGGCGTTTATACTACAAAGTAGTGCATTGATAGAGTGGAAAGGTGGGGAAAAAACACCAGACAATGGATCATTATATGATGCTTACTATGGTATTGCTTCAGACATGCTCAAGGTCAAGCTTTCAAGAGTTCTGATGAATGGATTGTGGGATTGAAATCAAAGTGTATATTAAGAAAAGCATAGCATGCTTAAATATTTCAGTAAGGGTTTTTTTTTTGCAAAAAGACATTTACACAACGAGATGGCCTAACTCTGCAGTTAAAACGCAAATATTTAGGAACTGAAAACTGATAAATATTATTACAATTTGAAATAACTCAATTGTGCAGCTTCATATTTTTGTGTAAGATTTTGATCCTGAGGTGTGGTGTGCCTGCTTTGATCTTTTTGTAACGTTTCTTCTATCTGTAGAAGTCTATGGAACACCAAATCCTTTAAGCTCAATATCTCAAAACCGCTCAGAATGCAGATAGAACCTTATCATTTCAAGGTGGCAAAATGCATACAACGCTCTCAATTGCATCGTTGCTAAATAAAAAAAAAAAAAACATTTACACAGTCACATCGCGGGCAGGTTTATCAAATGTTTTAATTAGTCCAATCATTAAAAACAATTGTGCCATCGGGCACCGGAATGAGGGCGACAGCAGCTGCATTAGATCATAATGATCGGTCAGGGATGCAAACAACTATACAAATGTTCTACTTATTGGCAGTCACACTTCTCTGGCTGTCATCTGAGAATATTCGTGCGTGCATGTATCTTTATGCTGAGTGATAATCAGACCGGCCTATCTCTCAGCGGTGTAAATTCCCACACCTCTGACAGACAGATACTCTTTACACATGCATACACACTCCTAATCTCCCTTCCCAGAAGGCCAGATCACAGAGCATAAATACACATGTACGTCCTAGCTGGAGATTGATGATGAATTGATGGTATGTTGTTGTCTTCTTGCATATTGCATAAGATTTTTTCAGCAAGTCCCCTCCGAGCCCCCCCCTTCTTCTCCCTCCTTGCGAGTCCCAGTTAGAAGCATATTAATCACCCTCCTCTCCTCTTCTCCTTCAGTGCAGCCTCTCAAATGCTATTAGCGCTGCCTGTCCTTCCTCGCTAGACTCTGTGCTGCTGTGATTGTGTAATCTATACATGTCATTAATGACAGCGGGAAATCTCGCCAAGTATGTGATGGGGTAAATGGAAGAAGATGATGGTTGACAAAAAAAGGAACATTTATATTGCGTTCGGGGCTGTGTTAAAATAGCAGTCTTTAAATGTGGCTGCGTCTCAGACACGTCATGTGCATTCATTATTTTCAGTTTCTTTTGTCTGTGTTAGGATTCTGTTTTGTAATCCCTCTCAAAAACGATCACTTGCCAAGCAGCAAATGTGGTTAAAATTTGGCTGGGTACTGTAAATAAAATGGCTTGCAACTCTTGTAAAATGATCTGTTTAGACATTTCTTGCTGGATCAAGGACAATCACCTTCGACTCAACCTGCTTGTGGTTTTCAACATCACTTCATTATAATATTACCATCCAGTCATGCGCGTCAACTCCTTAAAACTCCTTTAAACAGCCAGCAAGTTGTGATCGAGGATCAGCTGACTGTCCAGACCACATTGCTAAAACTGCCCGGACCTGCAGATTTGCTTTATACAGACCCTTCCTTTCAGAACATGCTTCGCAACTTCTTGTTACAGCTTTTGTTCTGCCCAGACTGGACTATTGCAATGCTCTCTTGGCAGGTCTTCCAGCCAGTTCTATCAAAACACGGCAGCAAGATTAATCTTTAACGAGCCGAAAAGAACACGCGTCACACCTCTGTTCATCGCATACAGTTCAAGGCATTATTGTTTGCCTACAAATCCACCGCTGGCTCTGTTCCCCTTTAACGACTTTTGCTTTAAATGGTCCCTCCTGGTGGAATGACCTCCCCGACTCTGAGCAACTGACTCCTTAGCTGTCTTCAAACAAAACACAAAATATAACCTTACTGTGTGTGCTGTTATACACACACACACACACATATGCTGTGTTTCCATGTTTTCTCTCCATAGACGTAAAGATTTTTAAACTGTACAGATTGTATGTGTTATTGTAATACACCTAAACCTACCCCTTACAGGAAACTAAAGCCATTTTTAGACAGGAGCCCGATACAAATACTCATTTTAGCAACAACAATAATAATAAAAAGTATTTTCTCCCTGTTTTGTTTTTTTTTTTACTATTTTTTAAACCGCATTATATCATTTTAAAGCCTTTATTTAGGGTATTTTATTTTGCTCTCAGGTATAAGCTCAAAATTTGCAGTACAGCAACTGACACAAATTTAATTAATTGTCACGTTTATGTTTATGTTTATGTCTAACCGTCTGTGCAACGTAAACACCATATAATCCCACATAAGCATAATAAATGATTTGCCCAATCTTCTGATTCCTTTGCACAGCTTTAAAAGTCATTAAATTAGCCTAATGGTTAAAACACTGTGTAGCGGCTGTGCTGACTGCACAATAATTAATGTGTTGTGTCTCTTCCCCATTCTCTGACATTTTCCTTTCTTGCGCTTCAAGTCAGCCAATTAAATTATTTACTCAAGACAAGACAATTAATCTGACTGATGAAAGATGTGACACGCTAATTCCTAATTACTAGAGTGTAAATACATGAAACTAATATAAAAAAGCAGTGTGTGGGGTGGGTTTTTGGATTTTGCGTTGATTCGAAACAACCAATCAGCAAACACAGTAATGTATAGCGCTCGCTCGGTGGACAGCGTCCATATCTTTACTGACTTTTGAGGCTTTCGCTGTCAGGTCTAATACCGACGAGCCCTTCCGAGACCACCTTTTCTGAACAGAGTCTTTTGTTTAAAACTGACACAAGCGCTTATAGCCCTGGGCTCTTTCTCTTTTTCTTGGCCACGCGCAATTAGAAGCGAGAATTTCTCCCCTCACCTCATGCAGCCCGATTTACACACATAATTACATTGTGTTAGCGGACCCTCGGGTATGGCAATCTTCCAGCTAAGCCACAGTCACTCCGGGCCACTGCTGTTGCTGGACCAAATCAAGACCTGTAATTTTTATTTGGGCATGAAACATTTACGGTAAATAAGAAACAGGGAAAGCTGGACTGGAGGGAGGGATACAGGGACCTTGGGCGGTCTCCTCAGCAGTGGGATGAATATTTGATCAGGGTGGTGTCAGGCCAGAGCCTGGCATCCTTGGCACAGGCTTATAAATCATAGGCAATCAGCGCAGTGGGGATGGTTCTGATGAATACTGATCGGCAGAGGTCACACTTACTGATTACGCTTCTGACAAATGCATGAATTTGTAGAACGTTTGGTCTTGCGAACCTATATCTGGAGCTACGTATAAGTAGTAATGCTATACTGTACGCATTCCTCCCTTTATAGTTAAACAGACGTCACATAATGTTTATAATGTACAAACATAGCACGTTAAAAAACAATACATAAATCACGGTACGTAAATGCTAACGATAATTACTATAATACATATTTACGGGTGCAGTAAATTCCAATTTGTTTACTTTCTGAATAAAGGTCAGTCTAAATGTTAGCTGTAATTTGAGAAAAAAAAAATATTATGCTTCAAAGTAAAACGTTCGTTGCCGGGATGTGAGCGTCTAATAAATAATACTGTATTATAATTTTTCCTTCTAACTCACAAATAGATTTATCAGCACAACTCTAGTATTTTTGTTTCAGCATCCCAATCTATCAAAAGTGCATCCCATTATTGCTGCATTTACAGTCTGATTGACAGGATAAGCATGGAGGTGTATGTAAATCAAGTTTATGAATTGTTGCGAGTCTTATGTCAGCTCCGCAGAGCCTTAAAGGCATTAGAATGCAGGAAGTCTGCCATCTGAGTTCATAAGCAGTTGATCTTTTCCTTTTTAATACAGTGCACATTTGGTTAGGAATCTAGCCAATAATACATTTCTTAATATTTGTGGCAAAGTGCTCACCTGTCTAGTTCTGACAAGGGCAAATTATCATTTTTGCGAATAAAAAACAACTTCATATTTCAAATAAAGCAATATACAGTGACTGTTGCTGAATGCAAACCATGTATTAAAACTAAAGTGGCCATGAATCGAGAAATCAAAATTTCCTTGATTTTTGACAGATCGTTGTACTATAAAGTATGCAGTAAATTTCAGAGCTCAAAACATCTCGGATAGTCCAAAACTTCTTTTATTGAAGCCAAGCTGGCAAAAACGTTATCGTTTTATAATGCGATGATGCAAATTTACTTGAAAGACATCGTTACATCATTATTATAAATGATGATGTGTTATAATTATAAATCACAAAGGGCCACCTTATAATACCCACTGACACTTGCTGGCTGTTTTAATTAATGTAGTTGATTAGTTCAGCAGGGTGAGAATAAAACAACAGGAGACTGTAAGTACTGATTGATGGAATGGACCGTAAGTGTGTGCCAAAGTAGGAAAGATTAAATGCAACGTATGCCAAACTACCATTCTACTTGTGTGCTTGTTAACAGGGACCTGACAAGTGCTGTGAATCAAAGTATTCATTTGTAACATTTCACTTTATCACTGGTTGCAATTAGTTCCATTTTACTTTGTGCAGTTCATATCCAAACGTCCAGGTGTGAAAACAAAGAAATAAATAGGATTTCCACGTGCTGACCAGAAGATGTGGGATGAAGGCTTATAGTCTTATAGTCAGTTTATTCAGCTTGTTGAAAGGTGCTCAAATTTAGTCAGAGAAGCAGACGTACATAAAGCACTATGTATTCTCTCTGGTGTTTTCTGTACGACTGTGTGCTGCGTTGAATGTCTATTACTGGTATGATATTGCATTATTATATTTCAGATACAGTTCTGCTCTAAATGGCAGTGATTGTCAGTATACAAGTCATTGATTATATAATATTTATAGGAAACACATTTTATTTCTCCTTGGGATCGAGAGGCTTTTAATAGATTCAAGCGTGATTGTATTTATTTATTTATTTATTTTTTACATTTAAAACATCTCTATGAAACTGTAAAAATTTAATGGCATCTTTAAAACGCCTATTTTTTCCCTTTCAATGCTGAAGCCTTATTTAAGCTGTCACCACGGTGTCTGTAGTTTGGCCTGAGGGTGCTTTACTCTTTGGTGTAAAGTCTATTGTTACACTGCATAAGCGCACTGCATGCAAGCATAAATACATACAAGTACATGTGAATATTTAATATCACTTACAATCATGCACTTATAAATTACCTCTTTTATTATAGAGCTTTTTCTGGATTCCAGGGTCATTTTTATCTTCCTGACGGCAATATTTATAGTTACATTATTACCCGTGCGGTTTCTTATGTTAAATACGTAAAGTTAACCAATTACTTCTATCAGTCAGGATACAATAGCACAAACAGTTTACAATAACAGCAAACTATAATATACTGTATGCAAATTTACATTTAAAAAATAACTTACAGGATAGTGTCGCAATATTAAAAAATAAAAATCTTTTGATATTTTTTAGTTACTAATTACTCACCCCCATGTTGTTTCAAACCCATAAGGCCTTTCTTCATCTTCAGAACACAAATGAAGATATTTTTCTAATGAAATCTGAGAGCTCTCTAAACCTACCTAGACAGAATTGTTGCAAAAAAATTTTTAAACAGCGTTGTTATTTTTTATTTAGAACGACATGGGGATGATTAATTAATGACATGTTTCATATTTGTTTAATGAAATATAGCTGTGAAATTAATCTACTATGTACACTGTTATTGAACGTTCTTGTTCGTGATTGATCAAGAGAAAATAAATCTGATGTAATGTCCGCGGAATCAAATCTAAATTCAATGCCACACATTGACACTCTTCATTCATTTTCATTCATTTCACTTTAATGTGCTTTATTACACTCTTACCCTAACTTTATCTCTAAACCTACCCTTCACAGAAAAAACAACAACAACAAAAACTTTCTGCATTCATTCATTCATTCAATCAATCAATAAGACAATTGGTCTCTCCATTATGTAGCGTATACCACACACACACACACATGATGTGTTTCCATGTTTTATGGCGTAGCGGCTTTTATACTGTACAGACTGTATGTGTTATTGTCCTACACCAACCCTACACCTAAACCTACCCATTACAGGAAAGCACTGCCATTTTTAGTTTTTTTAAAATATAAAATCCTGTATTTTTTATAAGCTTGTTTCCTCATAGGGACCTAAAAAGTGTCCCCACAAGGTCAACATTTACTAGTATTCCTATCCTTGTGGGGACATTCGGTCCCCATAACGTGATGAATACCAGGTGCACACACGCACGCACACGCACACAATAAACCCTGCCACAGTCATTGCTTTAAGGCAAAATATAAAAGTAAACCATGCACACAAAAGTCTGCAAATGCATTTTTTTCTTTGCATAATATTTGATACATAATGATTTTGTGGCCCATATACTGTATGATGATAGTGAGAATATTGATTACACATTTGAGGGGGTGGGTCAGAAGCACGTAACTATTTATATGGCCAAGAAGTAAGATGAAATTCTCATAGCTTGTAAAATGTAAATCAATATCTTTATAACAGTATAGCAGACTACTTACTAACAGTAAATGATATAATATCAGGTGTCGCTCTGTATCTCAGAATAGTATGTCTGTGTAGGTTAATATTTAAATGCATATGATTACATCTCTGTATTTCAAAACATACTGTATATTGCATTGCAATACAACGGTGACTGAGAGATAAATAAATAAAAGACTGATGAATCATATTTGGTACATCTGAACAAGGATTTTGGGATGAAAAAAAAGGATGACTAATTAAATTGCTTCAATTTAGCGAATCAGTTCATCTTGCGATATTAATAACAATATAAAAGTTCTGATTGTGTTTAATTTTACGAAAACCATTAAAGCTTTTACTGAGCAAAACCCTGAAGTTGGACGTTTTTACAATTATATCAAGAAGTATGATCTATTAATCAGAGGACAGACTGCATGCGGAACATTGTATACAGATGTCTTGCTGATCATTTAAAGGCCTTAGATTTATGTAGAAATCCTTATAATAAAGCAGGCTTTATAGGGTTTTAAGTTTATGTTGCTAGCATGTTCAAACATCTAGGCTTTGTTAAACGGATCAGTTAGAAAGGTGAATGGCAACATGCGTCATAATAATCATAAATGCTGAATGTGGCAAATGCAACCCAAAAGCCAATAGGATTTAGAGTCATAAATGTCGAAAAAACGAAATCTGTATCTTGGCATTTTTACTGAGAAATTCACATAAGAGTAATATGGACGGTTCTTTCTCTCAGACAAGTTGATGTTACGGAAAAGAAGACCTCATGGTATGACGGTGTATCTTCAGCCCTTAATGATAAGAGAGAGCTGGGCTGAACAAGAGCTGATGACAGACATCATGGAGGAGAGATGGAGGGTTGTTCAAAGGGATAACAATGTCCTCAACTAAACGTACACAGTGGCTGAAAACATCATTAAACTCTCTCTCTCTCTCTCTCTCTCTCTCTCTCTCTCTCTCTCTCTCTCTCTCTCTCTCTTTCTCTCTCCATCCATCTCCATCCATCCTTCTCTCCACAGCCCCCAGGCCAATTTTTTTTATGATGCTGTGCAGGACGAGTGTGCAAAGGTACCGGGTTGATCTCCTAAATGAAAAATCGATGGAACAGACGGCGTATTGAAGAGGAAAGACAGAATTTATCAGCGGCATATTAAGCAAGAGAGTGGTAATGTTGCGGAGATGCTTTTAAAGCAAATGCCTGCGCAGTAATGAATACAAATCCCTACCTCAAAAACACACCCAACCTCATTGAAAAACACTGATTATGTGTTGAGAATACCGATGTGTCTTTTTCTTATGTCCACAAGTTCATAAGAGGAAGAGTGGGCTGAAATCTACATGCAAAATAGAAGCGCATGCATCACTTATTCCCGCACTCTCTGTATTTACCTTGTTTTCCCTCCCTAGCCAGGCTAAAGAGTTTTAATTTGCAGATTGCATTAATATGGTAATGTATTAATCATATTTAATTAGAATCCTGTTTACAAAAGATGGGAGATCACTGTCTGCTTTCTGAGACCTCAACACAAGAAAGCAAACATATTATGGGATGCTTTAAAGCAATCGGTCTGCTAAAATAGCGGGTTTAAAACAGTTCAAATGTCTTAGGAAAATTGTGTAAGGGTAATCAAAACTTGATACTTTTTGCTCTAGTGGGATCGTTGATATTTCGCCAGTTTTCAGGAAAGTCACTTAACTTTTTTTTAACAGCATTTCCACACTTTGACCTTACATAAGTGTAAAACTGCTTTATTAATATATATATATATATATATATATATATATATATATATACTATATATATATATATATATATATGTAATTAGTTGTATTTTTTTACTAATTTTTTTATTTAATTTAATATGCTCCGTCAACTATCCATTTTTAAATATATATATTTAATATGTACAAGTCAGAATAAGCATATTGTTTGAATACTGCGTTACACCGAATGACCATGTAACATTATTTCGGACAAATGTCCATGTACATGACCCACCCATGGACATGACCTTGAAGTCTTAACCTTGTCTCTGGTATGAAAAGTTATCTGCAACCGCCTCTTGATCGATCAGAACAAATTCCAAGGAGAACACCTTTAAAACACTTCCTAAAACTAAATCCCCGTTTTTGAAGTGCCGTTTTTCTTTTTAACAGTTAAGAGCAGAAAAGAAATATCTTGAACTAATTGCATTATGCATTGACACGCGGAGACTACAGTTCCAAATGACTTTCCCAAAGAAATCTGTGTGGTTTAATGATCAAAACCTTTTCTGCGCATGCAAATGAATGTGTATTGGAGGGACTTTAAAGGAGCTGCATATCCCTAGTTACAAGGCACCCTGTTGCTTTCTGCATCCTTTTCAGGGCACTTCAGTTCTCTGATTTAGCTGTTTATTAATGACAGACATGTTTATTTCTGTAGTTGCTGTCCCATGTGTAAACTGAACAGAATTGTGGGTATGTGTCCAGACTCATTAAAGTGGGTCTTTTGAGTGCAAAATGACGGAAATTAAAGATTGAAGAGATGGGAGATCTTTGTGAGTAAAAGTCAGCAAATAAAAAAACAAGAATAAAGAAAAGCAAATCCCATATTAGGTTAAAAATTCAACTGAATTAAATTATTTTATATGTATTTTTATTATTTAGTATGTACTAAAACAGTCGGTGATTGACGGTATCTCACAAGCATGATTTTTTTTCATCATCAAAATGTCACTCTTCACACAGTCCATTTAATTAAAAAACATCACCCGCGTCCAATCCCGTGAGACTCCCCTCTGTATTTGACCACCCTCGGAGAGCTGATGGAGAGCATATCCAAAGTCAATGCAAACGTGATCAATCAAACCCAGAGAACAAAGGCTAAAATGCATTGATCCACGGCACCGCATGTAGCACGACATCTCCAACCAGCATAAATTAATTGAGTTTCATGAGTAAATGGATCTCTAGTCAATTAATGTTATAGCTTCACTGATGACTCGCGCCGTTATAAAATGATGGGTGGAGGCCATTAGGTGGCTGGTGATGCTGTCGCGTTTCTGCTTTGATGCACATGTGTCTGAGAAGAAGCACAGCGATTATGGCAGCTTAAGCTGCGCTTGTTAAGAGCTAATCTGCAGTGACAAGCAGTACAGTCACTATTGATACTGGGAATGATCATAAGCTCCTTCGTGTAACAGATATTCATATAAGAATGCGGTCGTGAAAAAGAGGTCAAATGCATGAACGAGCATACGGTATGGAAATGAATGGATGGTTGCATGAGTAGTTCATGCAAAACTGTCAAAATGCTGTCACTTTCATGTCGCTTAAATGTTCAAAAACCGTATTTGTTTTTGAAACATTCTTCAGTCGTGCAATTATAACTGCAGCTGAAGATCTCGGTGTTATGAATTCTTACCATCGCTCTGCGTAAGGAACAGACCAAATTCCAAGTCGCTACAATTAATATAAAATTTACATAAGAAGCAGAAAAAGAGAATTTAATTTATTATTGCTCTAAAAATCCTAACATTTGCCAAAGTTTTCATGCAAGTAACAATGTCTGAATAATGAACTTTTGTTTATTTAGTTATTTTTGACAAATCTTTTAAATAATTAGTAAATTTATTCTGATTTTCTTATATTAAGTTGTTAAATGTGTTTGATAAAACTGATTTCTTCGAAAAGTTTGTTGTAGATTTTTATGATTTTTTTTAAAGGCTGCATTTATTTAATTCAAAATGCAGTAAAAACACGAATATATTAATAAACATATTACAATAGTTTTAGCAGCCTTCAGTGACACATGATTCTTATAGTCATTCTTATATGGTGATTATCTGCTTCATATGTTTGTAAGAAATTGTGAATAATATTTTATCCTTAGATATATTATTGTTTTAATTCAATGACTATTAAATAATGTTTTTGCATGCATAAACATGAAACATTGCATAAATTAACAATTTAAAGTCAACAATGTTATTTATATATATATATATATATATATATATATATATATATATATATATATATATATATATATATATATATATATAGAGATATATAGTGTCTGTGAGATCTCAAGTGACTGACCACAATTCAAACTGTTATCTCATATGCAGGTTTGAAGCCTCATTCTGACTCCTGGGTAGAAGTGTGTGTGTGTGTGTGTGTGTGTGTGTGTGTGTGTGTGTGTGTGTGTGTTTGCATACCTGTGAGAGCATGAGGACTTAATTGGGCTGAGGCGAAAGCAACAGAGACCAATTACCCATACTCCTGTGCTGCTCCAGAGGCCTGTCAAACCTTTTGTCTATCGTGTTTTACGGTTTGCCGAGGCCAGAGCTGCTCTTTTGTGCATTGTCACAATCTGCAGTCGGATGACTTTGCATTTAAATGAAGCCATCACTGAGCGCTACGCAAAAGTAATCTGGCTTGAGGTATCAGAGGGTGAAGGCTGTGTTATTAATCAGTTCAGTTTCACATGGAAGACTAAAATATTTTCTTGCGGGTATAACTAGCAGAAAAGATATAGGCAAATCTGTTATAGCGCACGGGAATGTGTAGGGCATTTGTTAATATGTACACGGATGTGGAAGTGTTTCATCCATCAGGCATGTGCTTTATCGTTACACTTCTTATAGAGTTGTCTAATTCAAGACAATAGCTTTTAAGTGGCGGTATTATAGACTGACAAGGACAAAATTCAAATGACTTGAATCCGCATTTCAAATGTATGGTTGTATTTGCATAAAATAAAACATCAAACAAGAGGAAATACACACTATTTAAATAATTGCCAAATTTCTGGTTTTCAGAAACTGGATTCGTGTTTCTACAAAAAATTCTTTCAGACCAATTAGTTAAAAGTAAATAGAATATCTCGTTATCTCTGGGTGAAGTTTTAGTCTTGAGACAGTTTGTTTCTCTCTCTCTCTCTTTGTTGGTTACATGAAGGTCACGTTCAAATTTCCGTTTTCATTATTTCATTTTGCTTCTGTTCAACACATTTTACGTACAGATCTTTTTTAAACCAGTCCTAAAAAAATACAATAGGAATCAATCTAAAAATATAAACGATTATTTTATAAACTGTGAAAATCTAAATGAACCTAAATATTGTATGCTGTGTGGGTTTTCTTTAAATGGTGAATGTAGGAAATGAAACAACATTGCCAGTAAAGAGACTGTTTTTTTCACTGTTAAATCTATATCTGCTGTTGGAGAGTTTTCCGGGCGTTGAACGCGTTCCGATACGCCGAGAGCTGAAACTACATGCATCATATAACTTGACCTTGAATGAATACTCAGTGGGGTGTCCGATATGTTTGGCTGTGTTATAGTGAAGTCTGACACCATAATGACTGCAGCACAGAATGTGGCCTGTCGTAGGCCCAAAGCTTACTGTAACCTCTGTTGTGTCTCTGTTCCCTATTCAAGTCAATACTGTGGAAACCAGATCCTTTATGGTAAGTGAACTCTCTTTCTTTCTCTCAAGGTTGATGGGCTTTTACAAACATTTAATGTGAAATGTGTGCAGTTGTGTGGTGTGTGCATGAGTGTTAGGTTCACAAGAAAGAAGAGACAACATCTGAATATCCCATTTCAAATGTTGTTTGTGCTTTACAGTATGGGGTCACATGATGTAATTGGACAAAATCACATATGGAGTATACAAATCATGTCAGAAACGCTACATTTATGAGTTGAACACCAACACGAAGTTGTAATTTTGAGTGGAAGTTATAGAATGCACAATATATAACGCATGTTATATGATTATTTGATTGAATTCAATTCAAAATAACTTTCATAAATTTTATAATATAAAAAAAACATGAAAGCATTTTTATACACCTGACATACTTCATCGTTCATGCTACATAGGTCAGTTTCTATTATTTATTTAACTCCAAACCTAGACTTTCCTAAATCAAACTTTGTTTATTCAGGTAACACGTTATTTTAAGGTGTCCTTGTTACACAGGTTACATGTAATTATTATTGTAATTATTTATGCATTGTTACATGCAAGTAATCCTAAGCCGAGCCCTTAAGCATATGGTAAGTACAATCAGTTGAATAATATTACACTCAAAACAAGGATGTCATCAAATAAAGTGTTTTATATCTTCAAATAAAGTTATTTATGTCCAGTATGTCATGGAAAATCTGTAGTGACACTCAAAGATGGATGAAACATAAAACAACAACAACTACAAAAAAACAGTACTGGAATGGGCTAAAAAGAATACTTAGCCATTATTAAATTATTTTGTGAACTAAGGCGGGTTACCAAGATAAACCAATTAGCATTGAGTTTGTTGTGCCAGTTTAAAATGTTGGCTACATCTTTAGACATTGACATGGCTCTTCTTATGGCACACCAGGTAAGAAACAAGTACATTTCCGTAATGTACTTAAAGTGTTCTATTTTCGCACACTAACTTTGTACTTAATAGACTAAAAATAATTCTTTAGCACTTGAGATAAACTTAAGATCATCTAAATGTACACAACTGTGCTATTTTGAGACAGCATGAATATGAACTTTAATGCACTTTTAACATACTGTCTTTGTTTTTAAAAATGTAGTTAGTTACCACTGGTAGCACACTTGAGTGTGCTATTGTATGAAAGATGGTTTCAAGTGTGCTACAAGTGGTAACTAAATATAACAAAAAAAATATGTTAAAAGTGCATTTTAGTTCATATTTATGATGTCTCAAAATAGCACAGTCGAGTACACTTAGATGATTTTAAGTTTATGTCAAGAAGTGCTAAAGAGTATATTAAGTACAAAAATAGCGTGTGAATATAGAGCACTTTAATTACATTATGGAAGTCTACTTCTTTTTTACAGAGGACAATGCCAGTTAAAGGCATTGGTGTTCAGTGTTCCAGACTCTCTTACTCAAGCTCTCCTGACTCGGGAAATAGTAGAGGTTGGTAGTCAAGTATGTACTTAAATGGTGCGAGGCCCTTAACTAGCTGGTCGAGGGAGTTCTGTGTGAATTCAGCCTAGCTAAAGAAATGGTTCCAAATGTTCTGGGTGAGGGAATGAGAGGAGGGCATACCCAGGAAAAAACTGAAGGCCTGGAGCAGACGCTACATCTTCTGGGAGGCCATAGTTGTGGAAGTTGTGGTTGAAAAACTGAAAAGTTCAGTTTTCATTGGGATAGGTAGATGGTTAAGGGAAATTAGACAATATGATTTGGAGCATCAGAGAATGGCTGAGGGGAATTAGATAATATGCTGGATGTGAGGGGTCCAAAGCGCATTTCTGAGCCATTTCTCTCACTAGATCTGTAAAATTCTTGGAGGTTGGGCAGGGGGGCAAAAGTAATCCTCTCAGCAGTCCTGAATGTCCTTTGCACTCTTCTGATATCTTATTCGGCAGCTGAACCAAACCAAACTGTTAAAGATGTTTGGTTTGGAAACAGGACAGACTCAGTGATGACCAGGTAGAACTGTGTGAACAGCTCCTGTGAGAGGTTGAATTTCCTCAGCTCTCTGCTAGACCGCGCAGTTCCAATTTCTCCCTCGGGCCGTTTTCCTGGTTCTGTTCACACGGCTGACAGCGATGTCTTTTTGCGCAGCGTTTACAAATGTCAAAAACCGGTTAATGAAGGAAGCCATGGTCGGAGCTGTTTTTGTTGTGTCATGGTTTTCGTGATAACGAAGATGGAATGTTAACGCACAGTTACAGAAGATTACAGAAGAGAGCGGAAAGTTGGGCTAAGAGACTACATTTTTTATAACAACTTACATCGAAGCTAAGAAAAGAACACAACACTGCAGACAACAGGTAAATGCTGTTATATCTGTTTTTCATGTCCGTAGAGTAAATGTGTTTACATGGCTTGTTAAAAATCCTGGGTTGCCTTTGTTTTACATGCATTTGGCCAATCAGCATACACTTACATTACTGATAGTTCCTAGTACTGTTTTATATCCTACTCTGAAGTAGGAGCTAATTTAGTTCCTCCAAACGGATCACCTGCAACTAAAACTGCGGTGTGAATATATCAAACAGTGGGTAGCTTCACAATTAGTTTAGGAGCTATAAAAATGCCCTGATGTCCCACTTCAGGTTCTGTGAGATGGTGGTGCCCAAGAACCCAAATAAATACTATTGCCACAGTGCTGTTCATGATGATGAGTGGGGGGTTCTCCTGGATTCCACAATCATCTCCACTGCTTTGAGTGTATTGAGCTCCAGGATGTTAAAATTGCACTGGACAGCCAGCTGCTCATCCGACTAATCACTGTCCTCGGTAAGGCCGGTGACTGTAGTGTCAACTGCAAACTTCAGAAGCTTGACAGAGGGGTCTGTAGAGGTGCAGTCATTCGTGTGGAGAGAGAAGAGTGGGTGTATGTCTTAAGTGCAGATTAGAGCGCATGTAGGACAATAATAAAACACATTCAAATTGTAACCTTTTCAGACTGTACTTGGTGATGTTCCTCAGACCTGTCCAGACCCTTCATTCGTTGTGTGTGTCTTTATTCCCAACAGCTGTAACAGCTCGTAACACCCCAAAGAGAAAGTGACATCGCATCATATGACCCCATTAAATCTTTGTATTTGTGTACTCTCCTCCAGTAACATCTATGCAGTGATGCGAGTGCACTTGTTTGTCCTATAACATGCTCACTGAGATCCCAGCACCTCACACACCTCCCCAGTGCTATGTAACATGGCTCACACTCTGCCTCATTCCCCTCCATGTTGTTTAAGCGAGGAGAGAGTCTGTAATTAAAAATCAAGAGAAGCCACAGTCGAGAGTCATAATCACCATTATTATCATTAGTGTAGAGATGAAAGTACTCTTAAATTTCAAGTGCAGCAGACCTCCGTCTGTTCAATTAGTCTGTAGGAGTGTGTGCGTGTGTATTAATGTGTGTTTGCTAATGTCTGGCATGTGCAAGATCTGGAAGAAACAGACATGACTTTAAAACCCGACCTAATCTTTCCCATCACCGTGTTTATGGTGTGTATGTGTGTGCACAGGATCACACATTCCCTGGAACATCTTACCACTTCTCTAATCTGTCGCAGTGAGAGATGACTGTTAAACGCACCAGCAGTTTTTAATATGTGTAGGTCACGTGTCATTTGCCCTCTCTGTTCTCTCATATACTGAATTAAGGCCTAACTCCACACATCTTTATGATTTCACTCTCTTCTGGATGTGGTATGAGGCGTATCTGACATGCCTGTGATTTCCCATGTGCCCAATGACTGTTTGTTTCCTGTCACACTACCATTCTGCTTATCAGCCCGTGTGAAATGGTGGCTTCTTGAACAGCTGTATTGGAGAGAGAGGTTATGCGTGTAAAAATATGATTATGACTATTTCACTTTCTCAAAGTGGAAATGCCCTGTCAGTGAATAAAACATCAAGATTTAACACATTTAAATTGTAAGCCTTCTTACTTTTATATCTTGCCGTATGTCTCAGCTGTATGACTTATGCCGGGTGATGTCAGGTGAAATAGGCCAGATAAGGTTTGGAGCGTTGCAGTTTTTTAAGATTCAGTATCGTTGCAAGAACCTATATTTAAACCAACCACCTATTTTAACTATTTTGTCGGTTGTAGCAATTAAACTTACGAGAAATTTAAAAAGGTTTATAAAAACATATATATATATATATATATATATATATATATATATATATATATATATATATATATATATATATATATATATATATGTGTGTGTGTGTGTGTGTGTGTGTGTGTGTACAAAGATATATTTGTAGCAATAGTCAGCTACAAATGTATTGGTCAATTATTGAATTATGAATTATTTTATGCTAAAAATCCTTAGGATATTAAGTAAATATTATGTTTCCTACTGTAAAATACGTCAAAACTAAATTTTGGTTTATTAATAGAACTTAGAACTTCACTTGGACAACATATACATATATATAGTTTGGAAATGGCATATTTATTCTTTTGTCGATGATGTAAAGGTAGTTGCCTTTTATTTTTAATTAGTCATTTATTTATTATTAATTATTTATTTATTTAACTGTTTATTCTCTCACTGACAAGTTCAGTGCATTCTCTATCAGCCTAACCTCTAACAACCTCTTACTCATATTTGTAAATATTAAATAAATAAATATTAAACATAGGGGGTTTTTTCCCCACAATATACGGTTCGCTGTACAAATTCACCATTTTAGTCAAACACGCTTTCATTGGCAGGAAGGAAACTTTTGACATTTAAATGCCCATTAGGCTTTGTTGCTTTTTTTTTTTTTTTTTTTTTAAGCACATGACCAGACACACAGAGAGCAATCTGGAAAATGTACTGAAACATTATCACCCACTAAATGATTTGCCAAAAATGGTCTATGCTCACTTATTAGAAATGACACATTGATTTTGTTCTGAGAAATGTAAAGGAATGCACTTTTTACCCTCCAGGTCTCATTGGCTAGTACAGGTTGACTGGGTATAAAAATATATATAATTATATATAAAAAAATATAACTTTGGGTTCAAAGGGCTCCTAAAAATATAAATCAATTAATCATATTAAACCATTCATAATATCATATCATATATAATGATAAATACATCTGATGTAAGTAGGCAAAGCAAATCTTGCTCTGAATATGTTTGGCACAACCAAAATAAAAACCTCAACAATCCCAGATTCTATAATTGGGACTCTTCTCAGTCTATATGAAGACGGGGATCCTGATCCAGAGGTATGTAACAGCTGTATTCAGAATAAAATAGAAATTGTGTAACACCTGTTTGTAAATGTACTAATTTGCACAGCTAGGAAAAGTTTTATGAACCTGCCGGACCTATTGCATGCTCCACCTTTCATGTTCACAATGACATTTTCAGTGTTTTTCTATGCTTTTTGGTCCAATAAACAAATAAACACACACACGCACACTCAAACATGAATATCCCCTTCACAAAAGACTCACTAGGATGGTCTGTCCTGACTATGGTTCTTCATATTGATTGTATCTGCTGAATTAGCATTTCACCTCACTTTTTCTCCACAGAGATTGTGATTGCCAATACTTCTCACAGGTCTAGAAACAACTGCTGAAGCAGCGATACAAATCAGCTACTCAAATTAATGAGCGCATTTGCATTATGTAAATAGTTCAGATGTTAATTGCCTTCTGTTTTATGGAAATTGAATGCATGGGAGACTATCTTCTCTCCACACTATAGAATCCGAAAGGAACAGATTTCTGTACCTTTTCCTCCTATTATAAATAATTTGTTTTATGTACGGTGTATAGTTAGAGCAAGGTCGGATCAGTAGGTGAGTAATCTATGTAAATTTACCAAGTCGGTAATTTCACGAAAAACCAACCCAAATAATATATGCTTAATCTGTTTGCTGTAGACCACAGTCTTTAATTAATCCCTCTCCAAGAACATCCACACCTTCATACATGATTTGACTCGCTTTTCAAACATTATACTGACCTGGCTAAACCTTTTTTACATTTTTTTTTGGGGGGGATCTGTATAATAGAGACCAGCCTCCGAGTTAAACTAGAGCTCTGAGTTAAACTAAATATAATATATTTCTGTTGGAAACTTGGAAAATTGGAAACTCTGTTGGAAAGCGACACAGTTGCAGGTGTAAAAGCAGTATTTAAGCACGTGCAATTGGTGTCAAACCAACACTGCATCATCTGACAGTCATTTATTTGTTAAAGTCAGGCTATTTATTGATTGATTTATAATTCTGGACATCAACCTACTAAACTGAGAAAAACAACAAACTAAAACATTTAATATGCCAACACCTCCTCAAAAAAACAATGTTGTCATAATTACAGCAGAAATACAAGAAAGAATATGAGGGGCTTTTAAATATTATCAATATTGTGTTGAATAATAGGGAGGCCTTTAATTAAAAAAAAAAGGCTGAAAGAATTGCTGATATTGACCATATAATTCTAGTAAAAACTACCTGACATACTACAATAAAAAGAACTAAAATATCACAGAATAATAATCGGATATAAAGTCTCTTAACCTAAAAAATAACAATCGTGAGCGATCAAATCCTGCTTTCAGCTATAGCCTGCCTGCTCTCATGGCATAAACATAGCTTGGTGCACTTTTTAAGCAAGACACATAATGCGCACCAATAAGTACACATCACTGCAGTTTCCAACAGAAATGAACACTAGAGGCGGTAAGATTCTGACACCTTTTATTCCTTTTCACACAATTATTTCCACTGATAAAGCGCAACAACTTGCGGAATATCACGTGAAATCAAAACAATATTAATATGCCGGAAGATTTGAAAACATTAGCATACACATATCCAGCTTAATTTCAGTCAGGACCACTTTCTTCAAATTATGTTTATTACAATAAAAGCATACAGTTAATGTCGGCAGTGTGGTTCTGGGCAAGCTCCACGTGGCCATCCACCCTGCTGAAGCAGCAGAACCCTGCCCAGATGTAAATGTAATGGATTCAATGGTTATAATGGGAATTGCATTGATTTTAATGGAAAGCATAATGGTGTCTTCTGGTATGTGATGTATTTTATTGGTTAAATCATATTGGAAAAATGCCCAAAACACACTACAAAAGGAATTTTTTAATGGTTTTACTGGAAAAAGTTAATGGTTCATAATGGTATTTTAATGGAAAACATTAGAATTTCTGTGATGGTTTCTATTGGGCTCCTTTTTTGTAGGGGTTCAGCAGTGTCTGGACAGTTACACAAGTTAAATCCGCTGGGGGTAACAGAACAGATCCAATATCATGCATACTGTACATCTCAATTCACAATTACCACGATTAAATACATAGAAAGATACCTATACCTAAATACCTCCCAGATTAGGAGGAGTTGAGGTGGAGGAGGGAGTTAAAGTTGCGTTCAGCCAAGGAATAGAGAGTGGTTGAATGAACAAGTTTTAAATGGACGGTTGGAATCGGTGTTGAGACTGACGTGAGCTGCCTGAACTAGATATCTATGGGTTTTCATACACAGTAGATTTGTTTGTTAGCTCACCGAGTACTGAGATGTACTTGTCTGACAGAACAGTTCAAATCCGCATAAAAGGAAGTTGAAATGGCTTTTTATACCAGTTTTGCATTTGTTAACACTATCTATCACAAAAAGCAATCTGGATCAAATGTGCTGAAACATTATCACCCACTAAATGATTTAACAAAAATTGCCACTGTACCTATTTGAAATGACAAATCCAGGTCTCATTAGGTAGTACAGGTAAACAAACAAACAAACAGCAACAACAACAAAAAACCCTGTGGGTTCAAAGGGCTCCTAAAAGTATTAAAAAAAAACACCATTCATCATATCATATAATCACATATACAGTAATAATAAATACATTTGACATAAGTAGGCAAATCAAATCCTGCCCTGAATATGTTTGGCACGAACATGGATTTGAATGTTTGAGTAGTTTTTTTTAGTTTAGTTTTTGCTGCCAAGCTATCGCCAGATAACAACAACAACAACAAGACGACTTAACAATCCCAGATTCTGTAATTGGGAATCTTCTCAGTCTATATGAATTCACTTGAAGGGTATTGGAGGATTTTATGCACTTCAAGCATCGAGTAGGTTTAGGGTTGGATTTGGTGTAGGGCATATTTCCAACACGGAAGAGCATTAATGTTAGCGACATTCCTTGGATATTTAACACAATAAAAACAGCAATACATATATAACATCCTAATAAAAACGTACCAGGATTCAGGTTATTTTCAGATTTGCTTTGACTGGTTCATAATGTTTCTGTGACATTATTAATAGCAGTGCCTGTCTCTCATTATATGTCATTTGCAAAGGTACTTGCTCTGAATATAACCATAATCTTTTGAGTGGCCTTATACTGTAGAGACCCTGGAACAAACAACAGATAATTGCTTAACTCTTGACACCACAGACTGCAGAAGAACAGTGGCTATCAAGTGCCACACGGTCCCTGTCGAGTGTTTCAGTATGGACAACACAAAAAGAGCATTTGCTAATTAATTTTGGGCTAGATGCTTAGAAATCTTCATTTTATTCATCTTTGATTCATGGTTGAGTTGATAACAGAACAAACCTCTTTCTTTATTTCTTCATTAACAAAATGTGTGGGGAAACGGGAAAAAAAAAATCTATTTTGAACATATTAAAGGGGTCATGTGATGCGATTTCAAGTTTTCTTTTCTCAAGCTGTTAGTGCACAGGTAGAATCTCTAAACTTGCAAAGACTAAATTTTCAAACTCAAAGAGATCTTCTTTATAAATGTTGAGAACCTCCCTAAAATGGATCATTTAAACACTCCTCCTCCACGTGGTCACAAGAAATATGTGTGCTTTCAGTAACTGCAGCAGTTGTCAGGAGACACGTGTTTCTGTCAATAGCAAATGCTTAACAGTAAACACAGAGCAGGCTGTGCTTGTGGGAAGGAGGAGCTGCGTCCGAAAACACATACTACTTGAGCAGGTGCTACATTTGAATCTGAATGTACTGGCCGACCGTTAAAACAGTGCGTCCTATAGAGTGTAAAAGGGGTAGTGTGAATGGTATTCGGTCGTACTACATCCACTATGTTGATGTTGACACGTGTCAATAGCATTGTATGACCACTTTAAAGGAGACGATATATAATCATTGTATGGAGCAGTCACAAGTCTCTTGATTTTCATCTAAAATATCTTAAATTGTGTTTTTGAGGACAAACAAAGCTTTTAAGGGTTTGTAAAGATATGGGGGTAAGTGATTCGTGACAGAATGTGCAGTTTGGGGTGGTATAACCCTTTAATGGCCCGGTTTCATAGACAAAACAGGATTAGAACATAGCTCAATTAGAACATTTCAGTCATTTTCATAAACATGCCTTAAAAAAACAAAACAAAACAAGAAAAACCTTACTGGTGTGCATCTTAAGACACAACAGAGACACAGGCATGTTTTAATATCAGTTGCTAGTTTCTTTCAGCTGAAACAGCTCAGATTTACATTTTAGTTTAGGACTAGGTTTAAGCCTTGTCTGCGAAAGTTGGGGAATATGTTGGGAAAAATAGAATAGATTACTTACGCGATTCTTTTATTTCTTCATTTCATGGGCGCCGTTTTGATTTGTGTTCAGCGATACGAGTTATTTAAAAAGCGTATATTCATATTCCGCGACAACCAGCAGGTTCAGCATAATCATGTGAGTGGAAACGGAAAAATGCTCCGCTTATTCATTCCACCAATCACTTCTGAGCCCCTAAAACAACACTTACTCACCTTTTTCAAAGAGAAATATTTGCCATACTGAATGCCATTAATGTTCACCACTCTGACTCACCCCTGCTTTTACGTCCCCCAGGGTTCTTCCCAATTTTTATTCATCCCCATTATATGATGTGTATATGATATTTAATCACAGTTTTTTTCTCCATATGACCTATTTTCCTACATCACAAAACTTTTAATTTGATTAACACGAGCCACTACCTGAGACGTAAGTCCTATACAGTGTTTGCTCTAATATTTACTTGATTAATGGATGAGGGTTTGTCACTTTTGACCTTTAGACACAAATACTCATTAGCAGCATGGATTGATGTGTCATGCAGAGCGCGTCATAAAAAGTTTGCTCGAAAGGTCAATTATTCATAATTCTCACAAATGTAGAATAGGGGTAACAAACAGATCACTGTTAATGGCAAAGAGCAGTAGCTCATTTCAGAGGAGTTCATCTAAAAATAGAACGGAGTATATCTGCACACTCTTGCGAGTCTCAGACTGACAGCACACTTTTTCAGCGTGATGGAGTGCTGTAGATTAAATCTATGCTGTTTGTTTATCCAAAGACTGATGGCCTTGTAATCATTTAGGGCTATGTCGATATCACGCAACATGCCAGTGTAATGTGTGCGTTTAACAATATTGATAAGCGGCCAATAAAAAGGAGCTTGAAGGATGCATAATAGCCTACGTCAGGATTTTGCCAAGTAAGACATGATCCTGGATCAACATTACTGTCCGTAATATAGATTTATGCCAATCCCAATCCCTACCCAAAATGTATTTCTAAAATCAGTGGGAAATGATGGCTGATTATCAAGGGTGTAGAAGTAACTAACCCCGATGGTAAGACTAAAACACATATTTCCTGGGAAAATCATGCTCACCATGGAAACAATCTACTGCATGTAACGACATAGAAGAGTAAATAATGTGCTCATGATAAAAAGAGAAGAATGATAATAATAATAAACAAAAAAAAACATATTGTGCTTATTACATAAATGTGCATAATAACACGGGTGTTGTGTGTTCGTATTATGTTGTGTGTTTCTCTCTCTCTGTTCTCTTACTGTAAATATTGTACATATATATCACGTTTCATATTCAAATGATAAATCACTCAGTTGCATTATATTTTTATGGCTTTGTGGCTCTTTGTCCTGTACATTGTTTTTATGTATGTTCCTTTAATGTGTATCTTTTTAAATGTTAGACCCCAGCACCCCTAAACTGGGATTGGAACAATGGGTATAACATAGATATTATTATGACTCTTCCTGTGACCCCACTATTCAAATGGCAAAAAAAATACATTCTAAAAAATGCTAAAATATTTGGCAACCCAGTGCTTGGTTAATATCAGACAGAACACAGCTGGTTGGGTTAAATGTTTTTAACCAACCATGCTAGTTTTTAAAAAAAAATTTGTTTAATTAGTTTAAATCTGTTAAATTGTTGTTTAGTTAATATATTGCTGGCTGTACTAGAACACACACACACACACACACACACAGAATTACTATAGGCAACAGCAATAATCAAAAGAGTATAGTTTACAATATTAGATACATTTAAGCTTACATACATTTAACAAGCATTTTATACCTAAAAATTTAACATTTTTTAAAAAGTGTATATTAAAGTGTATTCCACCGTTCTCTGTGGTCATTTAATGTCATGCCGGTGTGTTGCTGAAATCTGAGCCAGTGAAGGGCCGCTGTTCGTAGGGGAGTTTCAGGTTTCACTCGTAGCTGAGCGATGCTGTGACTGACTCCAAAACCTGCCCATAAACAAACAGTGCTGAGATTAGAGAACACACTTTAGCATCAAATTAAATTAAACTCAGCACTATAAAAAATAAAATCAATGTATGTTATGCAAGGCAAAAGCATTTCCATCAAACGAAGCGACCGCCGCTGATGCAGCTGACTGACATCTCATCCTTATGTTGCATTGCATAAATAAAAAAAACCAGCACAATAAAGACCTTATAAATGAAAAAAAGAGTCAACAAATCTTTATTTCGCTGATGAAGTGCACCAAAATGGTGGCGTTGAGAACCACTCTCTCCTCTAGTGGACATAAAAAGTCTGTAAAATTGCTCTGACCATAACTCAGCAGCTGGGATGTTTCTTCAGAGACCCAATGGTTGGGTAGAAAGAAATAACCCAGCCTTAAAAATGACCCAGTGAATTAGGCCCTGCTTACACTCGTTTGTTTTTGTTTTTAAAACAGCATTTTAGAATGAAAACGATAATCTGACGCTTTCACTGTGTTTCAGAAATGATTCCCTGTTCTTTTAATGAAAGACACATCTATGTGCTTGAAACGGTCAAATGAGGAATTTAAGTACAACAATAAGCATGATGCTATTGTTTACACGGCCGTCAAGGATACGCAGACTTCATGTGGGCAGCCGCTGCATCTTTTTTTCTATTTACACTGAAACACAAGTTTTCAAACTAAAACAGAGTCTTCCAAAAGTCTTAGTTTTTGGCCTCGAAAACACCACAGTAGCGTAAACGTTTAGCAAAAATTATGCATTTTAAAACGAAAATGCTTAGTTGCAGAAAAACTACTTATATCTGAAAAAAATTACCCAATGGTTGAATGGGTTAAAAAAAAGTAACCCAGCATTTTCTGAGTGTAGTAAATAGTGTTTGTTTGTTTTTTTCTAAAAATGTAAGGGCTAGGATTAGATGTAGGGTACGGCACACAAAATTGGAAACATTTCTGCAGTTTCAAAGTCAAAATCTGATTGGTTGTGGCAAGCCCCCCTCATGGAACAGGAAACCTGTCATGTTTGCAACTGTCTTAATCGAGTAAATGCTGGATGTTTTTAAAACTATGTGAAATTTTTAAAGTTGACAGCATAGGAAATGTATCCAGGGGTTTTACACACTGGCCTGTTATTGCGCTTCCACACAATATATATTGTATATATATACCTAAAAATGTACTTATTTATACCTAAATATACTTATATAATATATACCTACAAATTTACTTATACGTAATAGAATACGTGTTGGCGAACCATCGAAATAAAGTGTTTGCAGATGTTAAGCAGCCTATTAATTCTCCAATGTCTGCTAGTTGCTAGTTCTGTGTTGTGTTTGTGGTCTATTAAAATAAACAGAGTGTCTATTTATTCTTAGTGCAAATGGGCCACCTTGTTGGAAGAGGCTATTTACACTAACTCCAACCATGACCGTTTGTTTGGGATAGTCAACAAATGATCAGCCCCGGTATATGGTAAAGCATGTGCCAGAAAATCCTGCTATTTTATCATAAATAAAATGCAGATGAAATATGTAAATAACATATACTGCCATCTGCACTTAGTGTGAATAGTGTAAATATTTACACTTAGTTTAAATAGAATGTATAATATGCTAATCTAATTGCTATTTACACTAAGTGCAAACAACATCGATTGCTTTCTGCATTTATTGTAAATAGCCACTATCTCTAGACACATTTAGTTTAAATAACATCTATCACAAGAAAATGTGCAATTTTCACTTATATTTCAACTCTTTTCTAGTTTCAGCTTGACGCAGTTATCATTTTCATGTCCTGTAGCCCCGTGGTTTCAAATGCATTCGCACCCATTCGTGTACTTATGGGCGTGATGGTCTTAAAATGAGGCGCATTGTCGGACCATCGGTATTTATGAGGCAACTGAAATAGAATGCACCATTGACTAACTAAAACCAGAGCTAAAGTCAATAGCGCAAGTATTTATTTCATGTAAAGTCATAATAGTTGTTTGTTTGTATCAGAATTGCTCAAAGGGAGCAATGGACACCATCTCGGCATCACGTCGCTCTCGAAAATGGGCAAAGAGGCGGAAGCTGGTCGATAAACCACGCCCACCTAGCTCCGAGGTGCGGTCAATCAGTTTGCCACACCCTTAATTACGCAGAACTTAGGCTTAATAGAATGTAAACAGATGAGGAAAATAAGCATTAAAAATGAATAAGTGAAATCCATAGTTTTACATTCAAATCTGCCATTTAAAAATGCAGCCCTCCGCACAGAAACAAGCGCAGTGCGCCCTTCTGGATGTGCATTCACATTGTGTTTATCCACGAGGCGCGCTTCTTGCCTGGCTGGGTATTCAGTGTAACTGTGACACAACAGGCAGCCGGTACAATAGACCAGAGCCAAGCCAGAGTTGAAAGTGGGGCTACTTTTCGCTACACCCAATTAGACCTGGAATCCATAGCCTCATTAGATGCCCCATGCTGGAGGACACCCCCACTCCCCAAACATGCCTCTGCTCCTAACGAGGCTCTCACACTTTACATTGTGCTTCCAATTACCTTGTAAAATGTGAATGGAGTGCAGGCATGGCAGGTGTGTCTAGGTAGGTGCTTCTGCTTGATGGCCCTCGATGATACCGGTGTTTTGGATTTCAGGCCGAGCAAAAAAACAGGCTGAAATAGAAGGCTGAAACACACACATTGATGGTATGGCTGAGTTATTTTCTAAAAATGTTATGAGTGATGTGAAGATAGGCTATTAATATTAAGGAAAACAGTTCTTCTGTAAAGTAATGACCCCTTTTCAATATTGAAATTGTATTTTGATAGGTTACAAAAGTAGAGCACACTTCAATAAGTTTAATAAGCTACACAATCGGAGGAACCATTCATGCACATGCATGCATGACGAGTTACGTGCAGAAAATATTAAGAGAAAAATAATTAGCGTATGACCAATAGCAATAGTGTGGCAATCGTAAAACTTTGCTGTCTGACCTTCAAGAAATTTGTTTTGCAGCATCTCATAGTCGCAACCATAAAATATAATGTATTTAATTATGTCACTAGTGAAAACTAGTTTTTCTTTGCATTTCCCCTTTTTACAATAACAATGAATAAAGTATTTCTCTTAGTATCTGTCCCCCTAAAGTTGGCACGGCCTCCTTATGTTTGTGCAAAACCTGATGATTCATGCCATCCCAGCATGATTTTCTAAAGAGCATCCTGTTTGCGTCAATAGAAGCAAAGAGACTGACCTTTTGTACAAATTAGATAACACGGGCAATGCCACAAATATTCTTATTTGATTAATGAACTAGAAATAGTGCAGAGTATTTTTTTGTTTTCTTTTAAATCTTATCAATAAATATTTATTTATTTTTGTTTTTACATTTTAAAACAATTGCTGTATTTTGTTTAAAATATGCTACTCTATATATATATATATATATATATATATATATATATATATATATATATATATATATATATAGAGAGAGAGAGAGAGAGAGAGAGAGAGAGAGAGAGAGAGAGAGAGAGAGAGAGAGAGAGAGAGAGAGAGAGATACTACTAGGGGTTCAGGACATCAGTTAATTGATGTACAATTATATATAAAATCCTGACAGTTTTTGTCATATTTTGTATATTTTCTAAATCATAGCGAATAAACTGTGATGATGTGAGAAATGTTGAAGATGTCTGAATAAATTTTAGTTTGACTGTCATACCACCAGTTTAAGACCGTCAGTGCGAGGAGTTGAAAAACTGCATTTCCCATAATCCTTTGCAACAAGGATGGCGAGTTAAAAGTTGCCCTGCGTTTTTACTGAACAGTTAATCGCAGATAGAAGAGGGTTAAGTAAAAATCAATTATGTTTTTACGAAGGCATGAGAAATTGACTTCACATTCATATGTATTAAGCGATATATGATCTGAAGTATCCTAGAACGTGAAGCTGTTAATCTTTTGTTTTAATGTGACTGCGATTGTCCAGCAGTTTTCGCGTCGCTGTCTCTGTCAATGAAGTTCCGTGTAGTCACACAGTAAAGCAAAAGTATCGTTTAAAATGTCTTATAAACCAGTAACACACGTGCTTTTTGATATGGACGGGTTATTACTAGGTGGGTGAGAATCATGTTAAAATAAACGAGATTTAAAATCAACACACGACCTTGCATGCAGCAAATAGGCAACACTGTAGCTATTTATGGAGTCGCTTCAAACATCTGTTATACTATATATCTATTGTATTATACATTCGACGTGCAGTAGTCACCCACTCTTAAGCAGTCTTAATACTTATAAGTTTCTGTGTTATATGCTTTTCATACAATGCCTTTTTGTCCCTCCATTTTATACTCTATTACTGCATGTTTTTATTTGTACTTTGTATCTCTTTCAGATACAGAGAGGTTGTACACGGTTTCGTACCAGGAAGTTTGTGACAGGTTCAATAAGCAGTACACCTGGGAAGTGAAGTCCTCTGTGATGGGCAAGAAAGCTCTGGATGCTGCCAGGATCATAAGAGACAAGATCGATCTCCCCATGACCCCCGAAGAGCTCCTGGATGAGACCAGACAAATTCAGCAGCGATTATTTCCCACGGCCTCTCTCTTGCCAGGTAATGAAACTGTAAGGTGATTTCGCAACAGAGCGTGAAGGAGGGAGTCAGTAAAGCATCTAGACCGTATGTTTGCCACAAAAGTCACTCGGAATTAAAGGTTCGAGGTCAGGTCAAACTGCGTGGTTATTCATTTAAGCGACCGTTTCTTATGTCGTTTCAGGTGTAGAAAAGCTTATCAATCATCTGCACAAGCATGGAATTCCAATTGCTGTTGGCACAAGCTCAGCAGGTCTAACTTTCGAGATCAAGACCAGCCGTCATAAAGACTTCTTCAGCCTCTTCAGCCACATTGTACTTGGAGATGATCCCGAAGTAAAGAATGGCAAGCCACATCCTGACATTTTTGTTGTTTGTGCCCAGAGATTCTCTCCCCCAGCCAACCCTGAACAGGTAGGAGTGAATCTATTCTATTCTTACAGCATTGTTAACCAACTATTGATGCAAGTTATGTCATAATTCTAATGAATATTTGCAAAGTTTTGTGCTTGGAACCACGGCTGTCGACCTGTGGTTAGTTTCTTGTTTGTATTACATGCATTTTTTAAAGTCCTTATCTTGAGCAAAATAAGCAAGCTGGTATTAATCTGTGCAGTATACATTATAATCTGCATCTTTCATTTCTAGTATACGCAAATTTCGTTTATGTCTTTTTGTTTGTCAAGAGATTTAAAGCCATTTTTGGAGAGTGCATGTGTACATGCTCTAGTGTGTAAAAAAAAAAAAAAAAAAAGTATTTTAAAATATTTAGCCAATCACCAGCGTGAAGCTTCCAGCCGTTAGTGAGTTTGTTTGCTGGGCGTCACCTCTTTTTTTGACAGAATATAATCAAGTACAAACAGTAGCTGTTGTTGAAAAGTTAATTCTTTAGTAAGAGTAGATTTGTGCATACCTAAACAGTTTGCTGGCATCCTGAATATGATCATATGCATAATAGAAGGCTCTGGTGTCCCTACAAGCTATGTCAGGAATTGTAATATAGGTTTGTCTAGAGCTGGTGCAATAAAATTAATAATAATAATAATAATGATAATGATAATGGCAAAAATGTAGGCATACATTTGTTTTGTTTTTCTGTGTTATTATTTATCTATTTAGTTCTATTGCATTACAAGGTGTTTTGCTGCATATTTTTGGACTCAAGTGTCAAAACCAATACAGTGTCTTTTTTGTTGTTTCATTAATTAGAAAGTTGAAGAACACTGTTTTGCTTTTGCAGCAGACATTACAAATTCAAGTTCAACATTTAATTAATATGTCCGTAAAAAACTAATTAAGTGGCAGGTTTACTTTCGGCGCTAATGCGAACTCTTTTTGGCGTTCAAATAGTACTGTCAGGATTTACTAAAGACATGCAGTGCCAGCGAAGAACAGGCATGTTATTTTTTTTGCACCAGAACCTACTGAATATTCACTCGTAGTAGTGTCCCTTTCATTTACCAGTGTTTGCACTCATCAAATTACTGGTATTTGCTTTATTGTTTAATGGCCAATCTATTTATCTATTTCGCTCCTGTGTTGTAAATAGATCACCCGAGGTGAATATGGCCTCTGCTTTTTTTTTTTTTTGCGACTATCATAATTTGCAATGCGCTTTGCATATGGCATTGGTCATTATGTAAATGAAATGTTGTGTCTGTGTTCCTTAACTTGCACATCGTCAGTAAATCATTCGCTGAAATGTTCATGCGCATCTCGATGTTTTGGAGCCGTTTATTTTTTTAACTGACGTAAAATAAGCCTTGGTGACCGTAAGAAATTTCAGCTTTTGAATCAGTACACGGGTGTTATTATGTGTGATATTGCTTTTATGAGTTATTAAGCGGTAATCATTAGGGAAGTTAATTTAACCATTTTTTATATATATATTTGAAATACTGTTATATATTTTAAAAGCAACTTCGCATGGAACATAGCCAATCAAATTAGAGGACTAACTGTAGCGTAATGTAATTATTTAAATTTAATTAGTAAAGTATAGTCAAATGTTATAGCCTTTGTTTGAATTACCCCAAGCTGTTTAAACAGGTCTGTGTGTGCTGTGTATTTCAAACAAACTCCCTGTTTTTCCAAATCCAGTTTTTTTGGATAATTATCTTTCCTTCATTTTTTAATTTCTTCTGAAAGTCAGCAACAAATTGCATATAAGACATTTAAACCTGACTGTGAGATGAGAATTGGAGCACACACACACACACACACACACACACACACACACCTACACAGACACGCACACACACACACACACACACCAAAACATGCTAAAGTGCTATGAATCCGTGAACACTGAACGTTTGAGTTATCTATGTCTTGCATGCCTCTTCGTTGGCCGTATTAAAATGCAAATGATAGAGCCATTTATTCATTCGTAAATCTGTATGGTGAGATGAACTGTTTAAAGCCTCTTGTCTGTTCTGTAAGTGGCAAGCTGCTAATTTTCTTCCTTAATTGCCTTACATGACGCTTGCTAACAAAGTCTAGCAGGAAATAATCAATCACAAATAGGGATTAACTAGATGCATGTTTTACACCGCCAAAAAAACCCTTTGCTAAAAATGGTAAAAATATGGCAGGAAGAAGAAACGGGACTATGAATCGACTTGTTTCTTTTGTCCTTGAGGGACTGAAATTTGCTCCTTTTGGATTTTGTTCTGTTCTTGGATCGACTTCCTTTAGCACAATAATACCCGTTCAGGGAGAGAATAAGGACCTGAGCTTAAAATGGAAAACACAGAGGGCATACTTGAAGACTATTTATATATTAGACATCTGTCTGTTTTTTATATATCATACTGCTCAGTTATTCAGTATAGTTCAGAATATGTAGTTCTCTGTGATATTTGTATTTCAAGTAACAAAGCATAAATTTATTTTTTTTAACATATAATAATTTTTATATATAACCTTCCCAAGTGTGAAGTGGATTTTTTTTTAAATGGTAAAGTTTTTTACGTGTAAAATTTTATACTCTTTTCAAAATTGGTTAGTTTGGTTCTTTATTGAAGAGCTTAAAAAAAAAAACCCTCTAGAGAGAGAAAATATATTTACTTTATGAGAGTAAAATTCATGTCCCCGCTTTACTCTCATATCAGTCGCCATGGTTTTCTAGTTTTTGTTCCCAATCAGAGATTTTCTGTTAGCCTCAAGAAAATGCTGTTTTTAGAGTATGTTCCAGCTTAACATACTATTGTTACTGGTATAATTAAATTTCTTAAAGCATTGATTAAACATGCACATGCACCTTGACAGGATCAAAAACATCAATTCTCAAATATGGCAAAACGATTAAAGTCAGCAATCCATTTCAAATACAAAATCTGATCTGTGTCACACACAGTTTCATCTCAAGGTAATCTTGCTTTATATCTCAAAAGAGTCTTTAGTTTTATCATATTTATCTCAGAATTCTCTCAGAAAACAAGAGTCAATCAAGAGCTCACAAGCACTTGCGTCGATTAACAACAAAACATGGACACTTGATGCATGTGACTTACTGTCTGCAGTTACGAACCCTTGACAATCTTTTCTAGCTGGGAACGCTACATTTTTCAGTATCAAATGATGTGCGAATCCAGCGCAGGAATGGGCCTTGTTTATAAAACGTTCTACATTTCCAAAACGTATGTGAACCTGGGAGGAGTGTATTTGGCGCAGAAATACTCTGTCATATGTCCATTTCAACCCCAAGATGATTTATTTATTGTTATTAATCACATCACACGTCAGATGGCAGATGGCAGATGGTCTCTTTTTGACAATGTCTTTCATACTTTTCTGGTCACAAGCAGACACAAGGCTCCCCGATTGCATCCAAAATGTCTTCAATTGTGTTCTGGTGAGGAACAAAGTTTTTACTGGCTTGGAACGACATGGGAGCGAGTGATTAATGACAAAGTTTTTATTTTGGGGTGGAGTAATGTGCATTATTTAAACGCATGTATACATATTTTTATAATTGGGTTAGTTGTGAGAACTACTGGTACAGTACGTCACTGAGCTTCAGTTAAGCCCATTGGAGACAGTGCATGACTGGACTGCAGCAGCAATTTGCAGAGAGAAGTTTGCAAGGCACCACTCTGTGAATTCAAATTACCTTTACAATATGATTGTGGTAGGCCTAACTGCTGGATTTATCTCCTACACTTCCTTTTCACACGATTAGTTTGACTGACTCACTTTTGTGGAAGAAGCCTTTTTGTCTTTTCAGTAGGAAGTGGAAGTAATTGACATCCAAAGTAATTTAATTGCCATTGTTTGTATGGGAAAAACATTTCAGACATTCTGCAGAATATTTTCTTTTTTTTTTGTTCTGAAGTGAAGAGAAAGTCACGCAGCTTTGGAGCGACGCAGAGCTAAGAAAAATGATTGTATGTTTTAATTTATCGGTGAACTATGCATTTAATTATGAAATGGTGCTGGATTTTTCTCTCTTCGGTTTTAGAGTTTCAAGAGCAATCAAAAGCTAAAGCAGTAATGGATCATTTTCATCTGAGGGTATATTTACATAGAACAAGTTACCTGAGAACTCAAGTAAGTGACACCAATGATCGATCTTAAAATCAGCCATTATGCTGCTTTTAACCTAATTCGACATTTAATAACGTGCTATATCTATAAACAAATGTGTCAAAAAGGAGTACATTTTTATCTTTGCGATTATAGCATCCTTTTCAGGAACGTTGTGCAGTTTAATTCATTAGACAGCAGTTTTCTGCAGCACTGCATATGGAACCACTCTCAACCGTCTGGAGAGGCTCAGTGTTCTTCAGTACATCTGAATGAAACCCAATGAGAGGCTTTAGACTGCGCCTCTAAAATAACTGTTATTTAAAGTAAATAATGGTAATATGGTCACTTTAACCATCATAATTGCGCAATGCTTATGTGATGTCATAGAGCAATGCTTATGGTCAGCAGGGCTGTGCTTTGGTTTTAAGATCTTTCTTTCTCTCTAAATAAAGAAGAAAGCAATACAGAGTCTACCTGCCTCTGTTTCATGTTTTAGCCCACAGATGACCTTTTTTGAGGTGAGATGACACGCACAAACCAAAAAAGAAATTAATAAATAAAAATAAATAAAGAAGTCGATAAGGATAAGCTTTTCCGCAGCACCACTGAACATGTTTCAGCGTCACAGTCCACCGGCAGGGTCACCAGAGACAAAGCGCTGAGATACAGATCCAATGCTCCACTGCCACTGACTTACAGCGCAATTGACTAGTAGAGATCCCATGAGACAGAACTCAAATCTGGTGAGTGGATGTCCACCTGCACAGCCTCATAAAAGTTTTTAGTACTTCTGTGTTTTCTCAAAACTCTTTTTTTTTTTGAGGAAAGTATTTTTTATTATTTTTATTTTTTTATTTTATTATTCATGAATATGCCTTTATAAACATTCAAAGCTCTCACATGAATTGATTGTATTGGACTTACAGAATACAGAAACAGCCATGTGTTACGTCCAAAACTCTTGTTATATTTGAATGGTACAAGAACCGGTACATTTAATAATTTCATACCAAATATTTGTACCGAATTTTTTTGAAAAACCGTAAACCAGCCATCAATTTAATGAACTTTAGACAGACTCTACAGTGGGAAACATTCCATCACCAGCAGCTAAACATCCTTAAAAGGGAAACATAACAAGAACTGTATTTGAATTCTGTCACATTGTCAAGTGTATGCGACCACACCAGCTCCCCGAGAATTCACAGAAATTTGTCCAGTCTATTAGGAGCACAGATTCTGCATCCCACTCTTGTACAGGTCACCTGCAGTGGGCTGGCACCAGGAAAAGCTTGAGCAACAGCTAGGCCAGATGGGTTGACAGAGGTAGGTCGTCCACGTCAATGTGCCACAGCTAGCAGATTTGGCTGTTTCAGGTGTCTGTGAGCTGGTTTAAGTCGCTCAATTCAGACAGATTCTGACCATCCACCTACATCAATTAAGAATTTCTTATCCAGCCCATCATATGGCTGCTTCAGTGGCCCTCTGTGTGCATCACGTTGAAAGAACACACATTTTGCAGAAGACCAATCATTGGAAACCTAAGCCTTGTGAAGTGTTGTGATCCAGACCATGGAGTATTGATACTAGAAACAAAGTCACTGAACACAAGTTCTGCTGAACAAGCCAGCAAGTCCTCCTTAGGAGCCGTTGGAAAACCCAGCAACACCCAAGGGACCCAGTCATACCAGTTGTCATCCTTCAGGGCAGTCTGAAGGAAAACAAAAATGATGAATGTAAAGGCAAAGCAACCACTGATGAAACACACTGTTTCCGTTCGTAAGGTCGAAACTGGCGACTATGCATTGGCGACCATGCATACCTGACCAAAGCCACGATGACCTGTTGTTTGTATTAGTCAATACAAAACAAGTGTTTTAGGAGCACCATACTTGACTCTCACTGGGGGCTCATTTAACAGGCTCACCACTCACACAGGAATGGAGCTGCTGAGCGAAACTACAATGTACTGATACTTTGTGTTACCTGCAGTGATGTCTCGCAGCGCAAACTGTGCCTCCACCTGTGAAAACCATGCCATGGGTTGCCGTTCCCAAAACCCTGGTAACTTAAGAGCGACTGTGTTGGCCTGTGTTGACAACAAACTCTGGAAACGTCCAAAAGTATCGGGGTCACCACATGTAGATGTTCACGCAAAGAAAAAAAAAAGGACATTAAAATTGGATAATCGCTTTAACAGTCCGCCATTGGAAACTAAACCACCTTAAAGGGGAAACATAACAAGAACTGTTTGTAAATTCTGTTACATCTGTAAGTGTATGCTGCCACGCCATTATATTCTATTTAGTACTAACCCGAATAAAGTATTGCATGTGAAAAGTGTTTACATATACTTCCTGTTGTAGCCACAAAGATTAAAACGCCTAGTATTAGGTCTTGTATTTGATTGGCTGAGTGATGTTACAAAATCCGGTCACTATTCACATTAGGTGGCCTTAACTGCTATGTACTTACACGGGTAAGGTTAGGGACAGATTTGGTGGTATGGGTAAGTTTAAGGGTAGGTTAAGGTATAATGGATGGGTCAACATCCATTACAGCTTACACACTACAAAAAATTAATTACAGTTTTAACTACATATTGGTATTTGAAAAAAAATACATTTAAGTACAATGAAAGACATGTATGTACACAATAAGTGCATTGTATCAAATCATTCATTTAAATGTAAGGCCAGCTAATATAAAGTGGGACCCAAAATCCTTATATTTTGCTGCTGGCACTGGGCCTCGGGTCTGTTTGCATCTCTCCACTTGTCTGTGTTTAGTCAAGATTTACATCAGACATCTCATTCCTTATCCGTTTCTGTTAGAAGAGCGTCACAAGTCTTAGTTGGTTTATTAATATCAAAAGTCCATGGTCCAGTCAGCTGGGTCTTAAATTGTGATTAAAACCTGCATCTCCCCTGATAACATATGAAAGTAGTACTGAGAAGCAATCGACAGAGCGATCAAGAAAAAAACAAATGCCGCTGTGTCGTGTGCCTACCTTAATGTGAAGTTTGTGTGCTCCAACGTTATATTTGCCCGTGCATGTAAAAAAAGAGAAAGAGCAGGTGAAACAACAGGGAAAGAAGAGGGGAATTTAGAATGAGGAAGGGATCTAAGAGACTGATAGAAAAGGACGAAGGAAGACGGAAGGAGATTGGCCGTTCTGTACTTTGCATGTTTGCAGCATCACTGCCTCTTTGTATGCACCACGAATTTCTTATCCTTTTCAAAATGGTTTAAGAAAAAAAAAAAGAAAAATGTAATATAATGCAGAAGTCTTCTGTTTCTCTTGGTCTCTGCTTTTCTATTTTGCCATATCCTCATGAACACTTTATAATAAAGAGATCAGCCCAAAATGAAATTTCTGTCATCATTTATTCACCCTCATGTAATTCCAAAGCCAAATCATTTTCTTTCTTAAGTATACCACAAAGGCGATGTTTGACTAGATGTTTATGCTGGCTGCTTTTTTACATTTAAAGATAAAAATGGCCAGGGGCTGTTAAGCTCCAAAAACGTCCATATTACTTTTGCGCTACATAAGAAATGTCTACAAAATAACACCAAAAAGTGTATTTATGTGTATTTTGAATTGCATTTTGTTGTGTTTTTGAGTTAAATGGTGCTAGTAATTTTCTGCAGAACATTTTGCATTATCCTTTTGCTGCAGGTTTTTCCCCTCCTTACAGAGATATTGCACATCTTCTGAAAGCTTTGAGTGAGGATTAGACTGTTATTCACTGAAAATCTTCTTCTTCTATAACGCCACAGGTCTCTTACTTCTTCAATTTTGCATCAGTGACAGAAAACCTGCCGTGACACTCTTTTACATGTCTAGAAATATTTTTGTTACAAAAACCCATCAATCTGCCTCAGAAGACCTGATAACCCCCTGAAGGCGTATAGGTTAGTTTTACATCGCAGTACTTGTGGATTAAATATGACTAACAGAGTTTACGTATACATTTCAAATGCATTTTAGGATATTTATTAAACATATTTGAATTCTAGTGAAAATCAATGAATTGCAAACTGAATTCAGTTTGTTCCCAACCTAAAAATTCACACCTTATAATACGTTTTTGGCCGATTTTTTACAGGACGGTTTTCAGTTTGTTCACGTTAGTTAGAATTGTGTTGACTAACAAGATTATATTACAACTGTTTTAGAAATAAAGTCCTGAATAATAATTCAATTGAATGAAATTTGACATTTGAATGATTCGTATATAGCAAATTAAAAAAATAGCCTTATGGACTACATTTATGGTGATTTTTTGGCTATATGGGGGTCTTTTGACTATAAAGAATTGAGCAGCATGAACATTCTACCAAAATCATACAGATTTAGAACGAAATGACGGTGAGGTGAGAGTGATCTACTCATTTAACTATTTTATTATGCAATTTAAAAACAATTGATTAATTCTGTGCCATGTATTTTCACACTAGATGAGATGTCCTTGGGGCAAAGCGAAAAAGGTTCGAGAAGAAATGCCAGAGTGGCACCTCTTTGTTAAGGCAATTGCTGGTGCTAATGTAGCTGTCGTTTCAGGAGGTCAGCGGTTCAGAAGTTGCTCTTGAATTATCTTTCAACCTTTAAAACCTGTGAAAAGACATTGAAATTCAAAGAACTAGCATCATTACTTTGTGCTATTATCTCACGTGGAAGCTTGCAAAGGTGACAACCCTCTGAAACATTCTGCTGATTTAAAACATTATATATGTGATCAAAGCTCAAGGACGTAGCAGGTAACGAAAGTTACCAGAACCAAGCCAGCGTGATTCATGTCATTTCAGAACACTGACATCTGAGAGAAGGTCTGGATATCAATGAGAAAAAAAATATTCCAAGCATGGATGTCTGTCTGTGATCGCAGACTGTTCATCACCCTGCACCAGGATACTCTCAATAATATATGTGGGTTCCTGCTCTTCAAAGGGAACCTCAGATCAAAAATTAATCCTTCTCTATTGTGCATGCATTGGCCTTGGACATGGTCAATATATGGTTTCCCTTTGAAAAAAAACACTCGTTTTGCTTTGGTGTTTAGATCTTTTAGATTTTTTTTCTTCCTCAGGATCGAACTTGACAAGTCTCGAACACATAGAAACATGCATTTCCCACAGCAAAGAGATCAGGTCTAACTATCGCCAAACCGGGCCATTAATCAGCTCAACCTTTTCAAGTTCATTCTAGCTAAGAGCAGAGTAGCATTAGAGAGGGAATTTAAAGGCAACTTACTGATCTCCATCCATTGCGTGCACGTGGTGATGTGAGGAAGGCCAGCATGACATGAATACTGAGTAGTCTTTCCAGAGGCATGGGAGCCCTCTCATGCATGTGAGTAATGTATGTATGCCCAGTCATCTGTCTCCATTGTGACCTGAGGCAAGGAAGTGGACCACCTCTTTCTGGAAGAGTCAGAATTTTTCGCATCCCTCAGTGCTGAGCAGTGCAGTGAAGGGAGTGGAGCTCTTATAAAAGGTGGGTTCAGTCCCATGGCTTAGATTAATGAAACATAGAGGAACCAAAGTTCGTGTTCTTGTGTGAACACGAAGGAAGTCGCATTTTTGCCGCCATCTATCATAATGACAGAGAAAGAGTGGTGTGATCCATATTTGAGGTAGAGCAGGACAAAAGATGAGAGAATGTGGTTTTTAGGAAGTACAAAACCCAGTGTTCACTGATTCTTTTTGTGCTAGATTCAAACTTTGTGAATTTGTCAGTGGTGTGAGGTACTCGAGAACTAGGCATCCATGTAGTTTTGAAACTGATTAATTGTTGGGTTGTGTCAGTGACTAGTCAATGAGCCTTAGTGAAGCGCCGTATAATTGGCCTGAATTTGGTGTTGTCTAAGCCCAGTTGAGCACTTTTCTTTGGGAGTATGTACACAAGTCACATTCTTGCATAAATGGTTTGCAGTGGAAATTAAACACTCAAAATGAAAAAAAAGCAAGTGTGACTTGTTTGCGAAAAAATAAATAAGAGTCGCAAAGACCACTATAAATGCTTCTTTCAAATCTTAATGATGTGATTTCAAAGATATTGACAAGGCAGTTAACAGTCTTTCATGCCAGACTGTACAATAAATTGTAGGCAAGACATCATCCGTCACAAAAGTCACAAAAGTCCAAAAGAATGTGAAGTCTATATTATGATATTTCAGTATGCAATGTATGTACACAGTACACGATCTTCCAAATATTTCAGTACACAATGTATGTACAGTACACAATATTCCAGCCTGAGGTGACAAATATATATAATTTTTTTCCCCCCCAAAAGCTAACACTAGGTAAACACAATGCTAATTAAATTGATTCCGTTAGAATGATTAAAACTATGCTAATTGACAAGCTAGTTGTAGACTTAAATGTAAATATTATTCAGGTACAAACAAACTGTCTGCTGTATTGTACACATTGTTGAATACAGAGAAATTTTGGTTTGCTTAAGTCAGTAGTAAAGCATTTTGTGCGTGCGTGCGTGCGTGCGTGTGTGTTTAGTTTCCAATGTCTGTGTTCAAGGCTGATACTGGAATCTTCCTTAACCAAGCAGTGCTTCACAATCCCTCTTAGCACTTTATCAACCCACAGCTTTGTGCAGAGTGGAGACCGTGCCGAGTTCAAGACCTCATGAAGTGTGTGAGTGGGCTGAAGAAGTGGAGTGTGTGTGAGTTTATTGAGGAGCTTTGCCATATCGATCACCCGCCCAAGTCCCTCTGAAGAACATGCCAACTGGGTGTTGAGAAATGCAATTTAAGATTAGACCGAATATATCATCCAAAGATGGGCCCCAATTGTTCGCTGAATCCTTTGAAATATGTAGAGATATGTCCGTGGAGAAATTAAGTAAGCGCTTTTTGAATAGACTTTGTCATCAAGCACAGAACTTGTGAAAGTCTATTTAAACTGTCGTCTGTAAAAACAAAATTGCTGACTGAAATGCCTTTCCGACCTCTGAGGGTTCCGTTTAAAATTATTTGTCATATTTGGTAGAACAGGCCATTTGAGGCTGAGGCTGAGGCAGTGATGGGTGAAGATTGCATTTATCCAATGATGTTTAAGTTTTATAGTGAAACAGTAGGCATGGTGTTTTGGTCATCTTGACCAAATAAAGTGCTCACTGTCAAGCGTGGGTGTCATCAGTCTGCTTTCTCCCCATCACACATTACCCATCACGTCGGTTCTGGCCAGCCACAGGCCCACTGATCATTTAGAAGATGCTGTCAGCAATCTGTCAAATTCTCCACAGAACTTAAACAGCCTTGTTTACTGACACATATATTCACTCATACCTATAGTCACGTGGCATGTGTACAGTCACTTATGTGACTCACATGTTAATCCACTTGATGTTGGGGACACGTTTCCCTCTCGTGTTGTTGTCATCTCTGCCTGGTCATGTTTGAGTTTTGGCTCTATATCAGAGCAGATGGACTCGGGCGAGTGACCACAAACTGGCACCAAGCCATTAAATCGTGTTTACTTGTCATGAGCGTTGTTTAGCATGACACTTGCGCATGCTACGGTATAGCCATTTTTGCATGTGTTAAAATTATTATTTGTTTTCTTTGATAGAACAACTGAATATGCTAGAATATGCTAATATCTATCAAAACGTTCCATTCATCCATCGATCCATTAACATATTCCTTCCATTCAAATATGTCAACTGTTTATTAAAATATTTCATCCATCCATCCAACCATGAAAATATACACCTGCCAATCAAAATTTTGATTCATCCATCCATTGATGAAAATATATCATCCATACATCTGTGCATGCATTAAAATGTCCCATCCGCATATCAAATAAAATATTCCATTCAACCGTGAATCCATTAAAATGTTTAATCCCTTAAAGCATTTATTCATTCATTCATTAAAATCAGCAATCCTTCCATCTTTACATGCACTATTGGGGTCATTTTTTCAGTTATTATTAGTATTATTTTTTTAATTATCTTTTCGAAAGCATTAAATTGACCAAATGTGATAGCTAAGACATTCATTAAGATCAAAAAAAATTGTTATTGAACAAAAATATATATATATATATATATATATATATATATATATATATATATATACTACAAAAATATGAAACTGTTTTCTATACTGATAATAACTCTCCTAAAGGTCCCCTGAAGTGCCTTAAAACATGTGGGGATGTAATTTCCACTGAAACAGGAAGACCGCTTGGTAAAGCCGCATTTAATAGCCACAGTCCAGGTGTGTCTCGCACATCCTGGAAAGTGAAGCTGCTGGCTGGCTATAGTACCGGTCATAAACCTCACCCGTTCCATGTAAACAAATGAGACTTGAGTCACTGTGAACAAGTGACCAATCTCAGCCACAGCTATCTATTTATAGTGTAGGGGGCAGGCGCTTCAGATTCTAGAGAGCATTTGATTGGTCAGAAGATTTGGTGAAAAGCTGAAGTACGTTTGTTTTGCCGGAAGTGACAGAACTGCACGTTTTTAACGCTTATATCGTCTACATCTGAATTTTGCCACTGTTTTGGAGCACGCTGGATTATAGATAACCTTAAGACTAACATATTGATACTAACACCCCAAAAAACTTTCATTTTGATTACAGGGGGACTTTAAGCAGCAAATCTGCGTATTAGTCAGAGTTAATAACACAATGTTAATTGAGCCAGACAAGTAATACTGAGTTTTTTAAATAAGGCACAATGCATAATGAGTTTAATTTGCATAGAAAATAGGCATGTTTGTGCTAAAATAAAATAATGACAGTGGCTTTTAAATTCTCTGTGCTTTTTACGGGTAAAACTAAAGTGCGGTTTGTTAAACAGACAGTTTTTTCAAATTCTGTACACAGAGTCTTTAGTTTTGAATAGTTTTTTGTTTGTTGTTGCTGTTGAAACAGAGGGAACAAGAGGGAACTCAGAGGGAACAAGACGAAGTCTCCCTGTCAATTATTAACAGACTTGTGGGGACTTGTGCTAACACATTCCTTCAGGGCTGCATCATGCAGTGCACATAGGACGTGTGTTGCGTTTCATAGGCACACATCCATCTGTGAGATCTCACAAGAATAAGTAACTTCATTTATAGTCTGTCCACTACGCATGAGAAACGCATCAGTGATGTGTCTTCTCTATAAAACACGTGATGTTAGTCACTCTGATGTTGCCTAGACGAGATGGTCATCTGGCCCCTGACATTTCCCAGAGCGCTGGACCGTAGATGGACTGTGTCAGGTCATCTTTGCATCATCCTAGAATTCATGTCTAGTCATTAAGTGTGGCACGTTTGCCTGTGCGTGCTAGAGATTTTGGGGCATCCTGGAAGTGCTAAATATTATGGCTTATGTCATCCTCTCTATCTGTTTATATCCCACCATGTTTTTTTTTGTTTTTAATTAGACATGCGAACATCTACCTGCTAAACTATTGTTAATTTCTATGTATTTTTAGCAATAGGTTTGTTGTAAAAATACCCCTTACAGTTTTCCTCATTAATGCCCATTACTGTAATAAGTCTTTGTGATGTTGAGTACAATGTCTACTCGCGTTAAGCACAACAAGGGGGTATTCACACCTGTCTCGTTTGGTTCGATTGAAACACGCTCAAGATCGTTTCCCCCTTTAGTGCGGACCCTCTGGGCTGGGTTGAATACAGTAATCGCACTCTGGTGCTCAGCAAACAACTGAACCGAGACCCGGCTGAATATCTGCTCTCGATTTGGTTTTGTTTTGTTTAAGGTATGAATATAATACGACCCAATTGCAGAAAGCAATGCCTCTTTTGAGTTAACAGGCTTCCGTAGTTGGAGTTGCCTTGTGGGAAGGTTTGTATTTGCTAGCCAAAATGGAACATGCGTGAAAGCCTGCTATCGTTTTCCGATACTCACCGTTTTATTTTTAATAATTTTCAATTTTCCACTTTCAATTTTTTTATACAAAGTCCATTTTCTGCGCAGTGCCACTGTCAGTGTGCCATATAGAAGAGCATGCTCTCTCCACCGGATTCATAGTGCGTCTGTAAAAAAATATCAATTGCACTACAAAAACTCTCTATTTGACATCTAAAACGAAACGTTCAACGGTGTGAAAGCAAACCACACCAAACCAAAAAATAAACAATGTATTTGGTCTGGACCAAAACAAGTGAACTAGCAGAATTTCCTGATTCTGCTAAGATATGAGTTGGCTGGCATGTGCTAGATTCAAAAACATAGTCCAACAGGTGTTTGCAATTTACTGCCTTTGATATTTTATTCCTTTTTTTTTCTTTTGTTGTAGAACAGCAGACAGACAGCAGCATCCATTTTTCTTCTTTTTTATCTATCTATCTATCTATCTATCTATCTATCTATCTATCTATCTATCTATCTATCTATCTATCTATCCACAGTGTGTGTGTGTGTGTGTATATATATATATATATATATATTTATTTATTTATTAATTTTTTCTTGCAAACAACTCTGCTGAAAGGAGCCAGTATTTGTCTCTTACTAATTTTTAGGCGCTGATTCCAAAATAGTATGTTTCGTTGCAGCCTGTCACACTTTTATATCAAATGCATCTTGTGGAATTTTTGCTTTCAACAACCATTTGTAAAGTCAAGAAACCTTGTGTTATGCTTTCATCAGCAGAATAGCTGCCACAAAAATACATGGTTTCTGTCTTTCTCGAAGTCAGATTACAACTGTTAGTTCAACTCTCAGCCCATTTTTACATGCATGACATTTTATGCCTAACCCCAAGAATATAATTGGAAAAACTTTCATTCTTATTGTGTGCGGAGAGGGGGAGAGAGAGAGAGAGAGAGAACGGTGATAGAAAGTTATTAATTTGTTTATTTTCCCACAAAATGCAGAGCCAATTAAGAACTTGTTAACTGGATTTTGGGGGTGATCCAAACCTGGAGTCAGACCTGTGACTCCTTTATTTAGTTCAATATGTTTGACTGAATAGCTAAAAAGAATAGCGCATTCATGCATTCATAATTTTAAGTGTAGTCAGTGAAATTGAAAGTAGTTATTGGACTATATGCTTTTGCTGTGCAGTTCTGCAAGAAATGCAGATTGGTGGAGGTGCATGATGGATGATTAGTGATGGATGGTTGTGCTTTTTCTGTTCTCTCTTTATTGTGAAACATTTTATCTCTCATTGATTTTTTTTTAGGTATTCCTATTTCTGTTTATGTTATACGAAGGGCCTAAAATTGGGATTGCTAATAAATGGTAACAAATTCTACCTTTTAGCATTTGCCCGTGTTTTGAGGTGAGAAGCAAATCCGACTGTAAAACGCTGATTCACTGTCTTAATTAGAGGTGTTTGAGACAGTCGTCTCACCCTCTCATCCCCAGCTGTCTGCTCAAGTGACGTGTGAATCTTAAGCCTTCTCATAGACTATGACTAATTACTGAATCTCTCTTGTGTTAGATGTCCTGGACCGTTTCTAATCCAACAAGATGCTCCACTTCAAATTGCTGACAGAGAAAAAGCCAGCATTTGTGCTACGCTTAGCTTTTGTCCTCGAGCTTTTTTATTTCCTTTATGTTCACAGAAATGCGTGCCTTAGTAATTATGGGTCATTTGCTGGGCTCTTTGCGTAATTAGAAGTTTTAATTGTGCCCCCGGTACAAGGGAATTAGCTAAGCTTTACTCTCCAAAGTGAGCTCCGTGCTTCCGCTGCTCTTTGTTGAGGCACTTCCACTCGTCGTACAACTGGCTTAGTGACTTCAGTCAATTAGAGTCATTCATGGAAACTCAAGTGCCTTTTTTGTTTGTTCCTGTGATGAATGGGCAAATGCGGACTCTCCGATCCTGAGGGTCAATTATATGTGCTGGGGTGGCTCCTAAGCAAGCGTTCTGACTCTAATGGCTTTTAGACCGACATGTGAAAAATAGGCCGTTTCGAGAATTCGCGTAATATGCCTATTTGGTCAAGATCAAATTTGCACCGCAAGCTAAATCAATGGATGATGCAGCTTTGAGTTTGTGCGAAATGTTTTATTTGTTATTATTCATTAAATAGATCAGCATTGACCGCACTGGTTTCTAGATATCAGCATCCGAAGCTGACAAACCCATTGTGGTCACTGAATAATTCTAACAAATAATTATTGAAATCCTTATATTAAAAGAATTGCGCTTAGCCTGTTGGTCGTGTGATATTGCTTTATATGATATAAATATATCATATATATCAAACAAGCGTGTTTTTGCCCCAAATTTTGCATTTTAGAAGTGACAAGTACATGTTTTCTTACTGAACCGTCTCAATACGGACATTTCGATATGATGTATGAGGTCTTACGATGAATACAGACAATACCCCCCAATCCAGAAGGAGGCGTCCACAGTAATGCAGTACTGTTTGATATCCCCCAGCAATGCCAGGAGTTGCACACTTGAAAACAAAGCCCCCTAGGCAGTGATTGTTCGCTGATTTTGAACGCGCCTCTTAGAAGGCACTCAGCTGTTTGTGAAATGGAGCTTTGTGCTCATGTATCCTACCTCTCTCACTTGGCACAAATCCAAATATTCCATAATATTTTCATATTTGCGATGTAACATATCTGAATGCTAAACTATTATTTATTATGTAAACAATAGGCTTTATACTTCAGTTGCGTTCCAATGATGACAAGTTTGGTTGACTGTATTTTATTTTGATAAAGTACCAACTGCTCTGTCAAGCGAGATCACTTCAGCTTTATCCTTTCCAGCAGAATCAACTTTAAACACTTATTATCTTAATAATAATAATGCACCACTATATAAAGGTTTGATTTTGTTTGCGTACACCCCCAATGAAAACCAAACATTGTGCTTTTATAAAAGAAAAACAGGTAGGATGTTACTTTCTTCCGTTTGAGTTTCCTTTCTGTTAACAAATGAAGCATATAACAAAAATGAACTGAAACTCAGCATGTAGGCTGCGTCGTATATGTAATATTCACTAAGAAAATAAAATCCCATGCTTGAAAATTGGAAAAGCTGTATGTGAAATGTTGTACGGTGGTTACAAATCGTCCAGGTTAAACAGTGGTAAATGGTGGTTACAACAGAGTGAAAGGGTTTTGACATTGTGGGCCGATATTTGGAAACTTTCTGCCCATCATGTGGTCCACTGAACTTGATTTTGTTGTGGTTTTGTTGAACTTGGACGGTATGAATGAATGACTGAGAGGACCAAAGGGAGAGAGCTAGATCAAGAGACAGATTACCTGACATTTAAAAAAAAAATGCCTTTGACAGCAGCTGTCAAATTCTCTAACAAATCATTCAAGTCATTTTATTCAAACCTTAACCCAGATGTCTCCTTTTCCCTGTTTAAAACAGCCTGTAGAAGAACAAGAGAATTATTTTCAGTCAATGACGTTCATGTCAAAATATAGGCCTGCTTTATGCACTACTGCTTTTGAAATGTTCGGTTATTACATCTCTTCTCTCTACATAGCATTAGTGTTGTCAAGAGGAACGCTATTTTATTTTTTTTGTTTACACGGAGAGAGCAGGGTTTATGACCTATAGTGAATCAAACCGCCAGATGGCAATCGAAATGTTTTGGCTTCACTTTTCAGGACATGAAAGGTACACTTGGTTTCTATTTCCTCCAGTGTCTTCAGTGTGCAGTATTGTAGCCAATCACAAGCATGTTTTTGAGCAATTAAGTCAGAATCCTCTCAATGTGTTAGAGTTCGTTCAGCATGAACGCAGCACACTTACAAAGCGTCATGAAGAAAGTATAAACAGGATGTAAGTATAGACATATTTTTTGTATCAGTTGTGTATCAGATTTATTGTTTATTAAGTATTTTCTCTATATACCGTAACTTTGCTTGGATTCTCTGTATAAGCCATTTTCTTCATGCTGCTATGTACACCCTGCAGAGTTTTCAGGGTGATGGCCATATTGAAATGTGGGACTAAATTTGAAAATGTTTTAGTTTTTTTTTGGTTTTTAAGAACCGCGATAATTGACGTCGGTGGTGCATGACAGCACTAGTCAGTATATTGAGTTCTTTGAGAATAATTTGCAAGCATTTATGTTTTAATTGATTAGTCCGTTGTGATTCTGCCTTCACAGTGCCTGGTTTTTGAAGACGCTCCAAATGGGGTAAAGGCGGGTCTGGCAGCTGGAATGCAGGTGGTGATGATCCCAGATGATAACCTGGACCGCAGCCTCACCCAGGAGGCCACCTTGCTGCTTAGAAGCATGGAAGAGTTCAAACCAGAACTTTTCGGTCTCCCAGCCTACCCATAAGAGCAGCAATCACAACAGCGATTTAAATTCCACTACGCTGTATCTTGTCATTTTTTTGAAAAATGGAATCAGGCTGCAGTGTAGCTCCTGCAATCAAAAACAGGAGAAACTAATCTCAACCATTATTTCTGTCAGCCGTGGATTTGCTGTTCAGGGACACAACTGAATGTTGATTGTTTCATTTTTGTTTAGCCAATCACGACTCTCAATCTCTTTTCTTTGACCACCCAAATAAAACCGAGACAAATTTTGATTGCGCTGCTCAATTAGCCTCAGTCAAACCATTAAGCCGTATTGACATTCTGCGTTTCAAACAATTACAGGGTGTCGTTTTCTTCATTTTTTTTCCCCTTCCAAATGCAGATGTCTTGAGTGTTTGTGCCTCTTTGTATAAATCTCTAATTTAAGCTCACAACTTTCCAGTCATGGTTTAAATTTACAGTAAGTGGCGGTTGAACAATCCCGCTCGACCAGCCGCGTTTTCTATTAGCGTTACCTTTTCCTCTTTGCAGAGGTCTATTAAAATACCAAAGAGATTTTTGAGTTTGAACCATGTGGCGTAATCCAATAAAGGGGATCCGAGAGCGCAGTCGTCTTTCATCTTCTTCCAGTGTCCGCCCTCACAGAGCTGGAGTTAGCATGTTCACTCACTTCAGCGCTGTCCAACATCTCAGAGAGTTCAAGTCTGTCTTCTTTCAGCCTTTCCCTCTGGTAGGAAGAAAAGGGTTTTTGCCAGCATCCTCTTCCTCCTCCGCATATGCCACGTCCTTTCATCCTTAAAGATGGGGTAATCTGGAAAGCTTTTCCTTCTTTAGGTCTTTCCACTCCAAGAAGGCCTTTTACATGTCATTTCACACCTGAAGGATCTAAGGCTTAGGGTCTGGAGCGTGTGCGCATATACACCAGTGTTAGAAATTTACTTTTTTATAATATTAAGAAGCAATATTAACCCTGTTGGAATTGATTTTTGGCCATTTTTACTTTTACAAAGGCATATTCTTTTATGTAAAACACAAAGTACCACCTCTTTGTAAAAGGCTTCGCTGTTGATTTAGTTATAAACGACCAATCTAAATGACGACAATTCGATTTTTAGGGGCTTTTTTAACATTATTATTATCATTTTATTTTTTCCATATGTATCAAAACAACCTGTCATCAATTTTTGTCAACATTTTCAAGTTAATTGAAATAAATTGCCAATCTGAACAATAAATGCATAAGCACAATAACGCATTTTAATCAATACCGAAACACAGCATATCGTAAAATACATCACATTAGGAAAAACTCGTGTCTGTGATGTGTTTGTCCTAAACCCTGGTGCTCACACACTTTTGCATATAGTGCATTCACTTTAATGCATTGCCAGGGCAATATTTGTACTGTGATAATAACAATAGGACGAGACGGGGAAACAACATGAACATTTGAAGCGGTGTCAATTGTGAGCTTAGTTTCCGTCTTATTGAAGCGTACTTGAATGAAGCACACTTTGTTCTTTGTTTTCTTCTCTTTTGTAAACATACAGCTCCGCAAATTAACCTCTTAAGACTGAGAAAATAGTTTTAGGGGCACAAAAATGTATGCCTTTACATTCACAACGTTAAAAATGGGCAAAATTATTATTATTTTTAATTATATTTCATCCATAAATTGTATGGAGGACATCGGGACTCAGTTCCTTTGAAAATATAAATAGACATGAATGAACATACGTAGCCAAAAACAACCAATCACCTAGTTTTCAAGATTTATTTAATTACATTTTTTTATAAACTTTGTATAAAGACGATTCTCAACTATGTTAAAACAGAATTATTCAATGTACCACTTTTACTTTCGTCAAAATGTGTGTAAAATGGTCATAAACGGTTTTTCGCATTATATACAATGCATCTACAAACGAAATCTAATTTGCGCATTAATGTTTTTGGCGCATCGTATCATAAAAAAAACAAGTGCAATAACGGGAGTAATGATTGACAACATTTTCATAATAGTATATATAATTAAATATATTTTCTTTCCCTATTCATTTGTTATGTCTCCCAAAATGCGTAATAAACATGCTTTTAGTCCCAGTGTCCTCATATTGAGGACATGTGTGAAAGTCGTATTGTGATTTGAAACCCCATAACAATTTCACGAGACGTGGATTCACGACACACAATTTAAATATTTGATTTAAATGATGATTACAAAATATTATTTCATATATTTTTGAAGACCAAAGAGTTATCATGTGGAAACATCCAGTCATTTGGTATCTCTGAAAAATTCACTAAAATATGTTCTCATAGGAGTATGCAGGGTCTTAAGAGGTTAAATTAAAATTCAAATAACTTGTTTAACTTATTGACCTCTATGACTCTTGCACATTGGAGTATGACATTCAACTAAAAATTATAAGCAAAAAGATACAAATATGCGCATATATGTAGCCGTCTTTTCTTTAGTAGTTACTGTAAAAATATATTGTAAAAGTATTAAAATTGACATTTTTTACACTGTAAATAGACATAATGTTGCGATTTTACTGAAACGTTGATTTTTGCTGATTATATTATTGTTATAAAAAATGTTATTTTTTTTAAACATTTGTTCATCTGGGCGAAAACAAATACACACAATAAAAAAGAGCGTCATCAGAAGGCTGTTTCAGTCCTTTACTAATAATACATTTTTGTTGCTTGGTGTTCAAAGACAGGTTTCTCTTATTATTTAATTGTTTTTTGTTTTTCTTTGCAAATAAAATTGATCTTAAATTCAGTCTCATTTAATTCACATTAAAATATCCCTGCATTCATCTATGATTAATAAGAGGCACTGCTCATGCATAAACACTGCAGATTCTGAAACCAAAACAAATAAAAAATAAAATGCCCAGTTTTAAGCAAGGCCCAGTTTTTCATAACTTGCTCGTGCGGTGTTTGTATGTGACATGACCTTGCAGGGTTATATCATTTAGCAGAGGCTTTTATTCAAAGCGACTTAATGAGGAACGCTATGTCACGGGCATGACACATGTCGTAGTTTTATGCGAGCATCTTGTTCTTTCTTTTGCATTTACCTCCAAATAAACGGTTTATGTGAATACAACCTGACTCTACTGATGTCAGTGCTGAACCAATGCAAATCAGAAATAAAACAAAAAAAAAAAACAGCTGGGACTCATGAGTTAAATCCCCAACTGAGACATATGCACAAATTCCCTTAGGGCTGCTTCCAGCGTCATTCTGCATAATGTTAAAGTTAATTTAAAAGTTAAATAACTTAAATACATTGAATTTAAATAATTCTAACGTTATAGGATAGTGTTTTTTTTTTAGTTCATTTTTTCATGGACAAACTGTATTTTTTTTGTCATTTCTCCCGATCTGCAAACTCATCTACTATCCTGGATGGTCATTTTTAAGTGTACTACAGTGTGAAAAAATAGTGTACTTTTAACTGTAAAATGCTAAATGTGAAAATGCTACCAAAAAAAACTCCTCTTAATAACTTAATGCAGTACAGGACGTAAGTTCTGGTAAAATAGTAAAACATCTAACCGGACATTGAATGTAAAATTTTACAGTAAAATGCTGTTAACTGTACAGTTTTTAGAAGTATGTATAATTTACAGTTAAAAACTGTAAACTGAGGTTTCCAGAATTAACTGCGTGACACATTAAATTATTTATGAAGTAGTTTTGGCTATGTACATTCGGGCTTTATGTTACATCTCCTGTTGTTTAATGAATGTTTACTGCATTAAGTGTCGTGAGTGTTTTAGTGCCATGATGGGGTTTCATGTTTGCACTTTCTATATATTAGTATATACTTTTGTGGCAAAGCTGTTGTGATGAGCTTTGATTTTTCACGTGGCTTTCTCTTTGACCGCCATTATTATGGTGCTTGCTGTCAGTATGTTTCAATAGCAATATGCGTTGTTGAACTTACAAATTTAGAAAATGTCCAATTTTCTTGTTTTTAAATTACAGTTTTCTATTGTAAAACGTACAGGTTTTGGCCGTTTTTATTTGTTGGGGTTTTTGTTTTTAAATGCACTGTTTAATTTGATCTGCGCAGCACTTTGAGGAGTTCATTTATGTTTGGATTTAGCTTGCCTTAAAAGGCAAACGTAAAACGCATTATGTAATAACACAAATCCATAGTGTCACTGTGCGCTGGTGTAGAAGCTGTTGCGTTTGTCCGTGTTCGGCGAGACAGACGGAGAGGGGGAGACGCCTTGGGCTGGCCACCGGCCATGTCCTCAGTTTATGTAAAAATGAGCCACCTCTGCCTGACCGGAGCACTGAAAAATCCATCCTGGGAACGCTTTGATTGGTCAGGAATGCGACTGTCACCTGACCGCCAGGAGGCAGAGTATAATAAGCGGGTCTGTAGGGAGGTCAGCCTGCATTATTTGAGGCCGGTTTAAATAGTCAGGGTAAAAGAGAAATGATAGAGACGGTGAATACATGGCTAGTAAAGATACGGCGAAGGAACGCTTAAAGAGAAGCAGAGCGATAAGGAGAGAAGGAACGGAGCTTCAGGAGCGAATGCAGGAGGGTGACAGTGATATATAGGAAACAGAGCAGGGAGCAGAAACTAGGAGAGATGGCTCTTTTCAGACGTTCTCTTCCTCTATTCACTGCAATGCCGGAGGGGCAGAGTGTGTGGACTACATTCATCCACAATGTCAGTCTTTGTCAGGATTTTATCAACACTCAGGGATCCGGCCCTTACGTGGACCAGCAGAACACGCTCTTCCAAAAGACTCTTGGTATAGATGACCTCATTTCAAACATAAAAGCCTTTTTTATCCTCTTAGAGACCGTCAAACCCTATTGGACAAGTGATTCTACTGTTTAATAATAAAAAAGAGCTCATCTGATAAGTCTGCCAGTCCTTCATATTACAAAACCGCCATTCAGACTTGTCATTGCCAGGTTCTGCTGTGAAAAAAAAAAGTGTCTTGCATGTTGCATGCATCGAAATGAATTCAGTTAAAAGCAAACGTTCACGTTTAGCATCCGATCAAATCGTATAGCATCCCATTATATTAATGCATTAATATAATCCAAAATATTACATCGACGTTAATATTCAGATGATCAAATCTATAACATTCAATTTTTTTTTTCTTCTTTGCATTCACATAGCAAGTTATTTTTTCTTTTTTATGGGCTAATGATATTAATTAGGAGCCGTTCGTGAGGCAGAGAGCTGAAACCATTCATTTGCACACAAGTTCAAGATCATGCGCGATTCATAGATTTCACATCAGAAAAACTCGTACGCATGTCGTAAGTTCATTCTGTGAATATCTCAGAATCATAACTCGGAAGTGATCACATTTAGGATTGTTTCTTTATGAATGAGGCCCCTCGTTAACAGACTTGGATATAAAAGATTGTGAGCAAAAACTAGACATCACCCAGATCAGGTTTCAGCAGCTCTCCACTGATCCAATATTTTATCCCTCAGCATTGTGTATTGAGTGCAAAGCGAAACATCCAGCAGTATTAAAAGGAAAGGAAATGCCCGCAAATTTCCGCTTTTGAAAGATCGGCCTTTGTTTATGAAGAAAAAGTACAAATATTTCTCTGCAATTTTGAGTGTAAGGGAAAAGCACCCGGAGAAATCAGACGTGTGGTTGCAGCATCCGTTATTTATACGGGCTTGATGAGAGAATGAATTCTATTATAAATTCTATTACGACAGCAGGTGGTAGAGCAGAAATAATGGGGAAGAGACAAAAGAAAGAAAGAAAAACAAGATGCATTTAGATATGCAGGAGGATTAAGGCAACCGTCCAGCTGCCTAAGAGTGTGCTATTAATACTAGCTATTATTTAATTTCCCTACAAAGAAAAACACGGGATGTCTACAAAGTTCAAGATCTGTTTATATATATATGTATATGTGTGTGTGTATATGTATATATGTATGGCCTGACTTTGACAGATATAAATGAACGTTTGGTTGTTATTAGCATACATATTCTCTCTCTATCTCTCCATTTCACAGTTTTTCCTCTTTCGCTACATGACATAAAAGCCAAATAACTCCCTTTCTATCACTAGAAAGCCTGTCTAAGAGATGACACTTTAGCAGGAATCGAGTCCAATGAGAAAAATGCTCAGCCAGCAAGATGACTGGTGGTGCTCTTGAAACTTTTCTTTCTACTGTACGTTTGGGTCTCCAAGCCTTCCTTCCTGTACATGTGAGCTGGTCAGAACCCTGCATGAACTGCTCCACTGCTCCATGCTTTTTAATTTTTACTTATTACACCCAGGACTAACAGTGTCTATGTAAGAGCCCACAGCTGTCTCCTTGCAAGAAAAAACTGGCAGGCGAAGGGCAGCCAGCCTCTACAGTACCTGCAGTCATGACAGTATACTGCAAAATGAATGTTAAATACATATTTTAATATTATACAGAGCAATGTTTAATTAAAATAGGATGCATATGTATGTGTGTGTATATATATATATATATATATATATATATATATATATATATATATATATATATATATATATATATATATATATATATATATCTCACCAAAGTTGCATTTTAAACAACCAGGTACTATAAAGTAATTTGTTATGAATTTTGAGCAGCCATATAACATTAAAAATGTCTTGAATGGCAGTGAACATTTATACATATATTATGCCATGAATATTTTGTCCTTTTTATCATACTTTTGCATATGAATCTGAAGTTTATATATATAATTATATTTTATAATTATGTATTATACAATTATATATATATATATATATATATATATATATATATATATATATATATATATTTTTTTATATTTTTATATATATATATATATATATATATATATATATATATATATATATATATATATATATATATATATATATAAATAAATATAATTATTTTTTTTTCTTTAAAATATTTTATTATTTCTATAGCAAGTTTTCTGTTTCTGAGCTTTCAGTGTGTTTTACTAAGATTTTGTAACAGCACTAATATAAATGCATTACAGCGTCTTCCAAACATCACATGTGTTAATTATCTAACCACGTTTTTTATCCTGTCTTCTTCTTTGCTTTTTCCCCAGCATTGTTCGTCCTTCCATGGAATTATTCAGATTTATGAATCTTCCCCCATTGGTTCATTATTTCCTCCCTTGACTATTTAAAAACAATTTGTTCCTCTCTGCCATCCGCATTTGTTCTCCTCGTCCGCCGCCTGGCTCGGTCTGGTGTGGGTCGATGGCTCTGTTGCTGTTGGGTCTTGTTGCCTGCTGAGATATCAATAGATTGTCGACCGCGGGAGAGTGTTGTTGAACAGCGCTGACAAACTGTCTCGCCTTTTAAAACAAAAGTCCTTCTTGCTGACAACCGCTTTACAAGGAACGCGTGCGCGCACTACCTGCTGATATCCGACGGATATTGAACTCGGCCTATTCATGCGACGCTCTTATTCATACTTTTTCAGTTAACAGAACTGATAAAGCACATTAGTGTCTTGGACAGCAATGATTTGATTATTTTTTTGGCCGTCATCGAAGCCACGGTGCGCGTTGAGAGGCGATTTGTTTTCCAAGCAGAACGTTTCTTGAAAATCCTTAAAAACGCCAGGCTTCGTGAGCACATATACAGAGCGTGTTTGCTTATTCCGATGAT